>NW_027422434.1:0-87928 GCF_037893015.1 Macrotis lagotis
AGGGTATGATTAGTTTTATTGCTCTTTGGGCATAGTTCCATATTGCTCTCTGTAATGGTTGGATCAGTTCACAATTTCACCAAAAGTCTATGTCCCATTCCCACCACAACTTCTCCAAAATTGATCATTTTCAATTTTTATACAAATCTAATCATTCTGTAGATTAATTTTGTTAAACTGCATATTCTTTTATTAAGCAATGCCACTACTAGATGTGTAAACTGCAATCCAAAAGGAAAGAATATGGTGAAAATAAATATGAAATAATTTTGAGAATTCTATACTGGCAATACCCTAAATTTATTCTGCAGGGATAAAGGTATTTCATCACCGTTTTTCTAGAACTGAAATTGGTCAGAGGATCATGGGATTATAAATATAGAGTTTAAAATGTGAGATGACCACAAAAGTCAAAATGTCCTGCACTTTCATAAAAAAATTAAATAAGAATTATAATGTATTTCTCAATCATTAAAATGCTCCAGAATTTTAGTTAATATTGTTGTTATTATAAAAAAGATAATAAATTTGTCATAATACATGCTTGAAGTCAGAAAGCTGAATATCCTGTGAGGTCATTTCCAAAATCAAAGATTTAAGAATAAAATCACAGAATGTCTAAGTTAAAAAAGGTCATTGAAATAATAACCCAATTGTCTCATTTTCCAGATAAAAAAGCAGATTCAGAAAGTAAAATTACTTGATCCTAATTATGCAGATGGTAAGTGAAAGAAATAAGGATCATATTTATATTTTTATTTCAAGTGAATTGTTTCTTTAAATAAATCATACCAAGTTGTTTTCAAATATATTATATAAATTCTAAGTTGCAAAACTAGTATTTATATATATAATTTTATCTATAATCGACTTACTTATTTAATAATTTATCTATTTATTTATATCCAATAATGTTTATCAATCATTCATTTACTTATTAATGTATTCATATATTTATCTGCTAATTGTCTCAAGAACCAAATAAATGAAAAGACATACCAATTATATAGTGGAAAAACCTGTGAGTTTGGAATTCTAAAACAAGGATTTGAATTCTGTTGTTCACTTAGTTAATTTCATCATCTTCTGCACATAAACTATCTAAAACTCACTTCCTTTCCATGTAAGATTAATCATAATCTTGGCCATCTTACTTCATTAAAGATGTGGAGACCAAGGGCATGGATGAAAATTTTGTAAATGATAAACTGTTATATGGGTATAAGTTCATATTATTTTAAACTATTTTCTTAAGATAAAAAAGGTCCATTTCCACTGATTTGAACCCTGCTCCTTCACCCTCTCACATGCAAAAAGCTGAGCTTCTCTGGTAATATACTTTTTATTTTCTTTTCCTGAAAACCTAAAGAGATTAATGGGAATAGTTGTTACTAGGATGACATCAAACTCCTAATTCAATGGTACAGCAACATTTACAATGTGCTTTTCATCATCAGGAGCATTACCTTTATTTGATTAGAACAAAGTTTATTGATACAGTCTGAAGCAGTGTTCTCTTTTGACTTTGTGTAAAAAAAAATAAACACAACACTTGCTGCAGTGAAACATCATTTTACCAGGTGTGGCAAATTAAAATGTTTGAAAATAAACTCTTAATTTTTTGTGGGCTAATTAGCATATCAGTTGAACTTGATTTGGTGACTTTTATGAAACAATAAATCAATTACGGTAATCTGATACAAAATATAATTGAAAAGATGATGACTGATGACATGATAGAAACAACTGTAACATATCCGGGTTTCTAATGGAAGTAAAATCATAGGATTTTAGAGAGATAGAAAGGACAAATACACATTCTAGTCGAACCACTATCTGAACCAGAAAATTCTCTTTAATATTCCTGACCACTAAACAGGCAACCTCCCCTTGAGGATCTATGGGGATAATGATCTCACTGTATTTTGATTGGTACTATTAATGGAGAGAAACCTGGTGACAGAAGTGATGAGATCAGTTGGAGACAAACTTTGTAAATCTTTGGTTTTCATTTTAAAGGCAATTTTCCTTACCCCTTCAATACCTGAGGGCCTGATGTTCAACATGATTTGAGATTACATTATTTTTTTGGTGGGGCAGCCTGGGATCACAGGTTCTGGAAGATCACCCAAAAGAGACCCCTCCCCAAGAGGCAAAATCTCCAATGAAGGACTTGGGTCGTTCCCAGGTCACCACCCCCTCCCATGGACTCTAGGAGAGAATTTAAGGAGCGCTAAGGGAAGGGCTAGTCCCTTCTTACTTTCCAGTCTCCTGCTGAACCCTGGCCAGCTAGCTGGTCAATTCAATCAGCAATCTACGTAGTCTTCTCTTTAAACTCTTTTAAAATTTTCCATTACTTTCTTAATATGTTGTATCTTCCTGTAATAAATCTCTATGTTGTTTCCAAAACCTGCATTCCTGAGTCTGAGTCATGATTCATCCTGGGGCAGAATCGAACCCAAGAATCAAATCAGCCAAATCAGTGATGACACTATTAAGTACAGTTGTAGTTGGTTCAAATTTTTCCAATCTTAAATCAAGTCAAACTATCTGTTTCTACTATTCTCTGAGTTCAAAGTTAAGTTTCATTTCTCTTCCAAATTATCTTGAAAAGTAGAATAGAACCATCATTTACAACCTAAATATTTTCTCCTCCAGGGTGAGCATTCCCACCTCCTTCAAATGATTTTTTCCCATATAACCTTTAGAATGCTTACAATTTAGGCTACCCCATACATTGGGATACTCAATTTTATCAGTGTTATTTCTCAAAGAAGACTAGAACTGGAAGCAATTTTTTTTCCTCACCAACGGTTTCATTCATTAGAGAAGTTCCATAGATAATATATTATTCAATCAAAGGTTTGAGAATCTGCTCAGTGCATTTACTAGCTTCTATAACTTATAGTCTTGGGAATTTTCTCAAAAAATGAAAAGTTAAGTGAATAAGAAGTTAAGTATTTTTTGACACATAGTACCTGTGTCAGGATATAAATGTAAATTAAATTTAAAAGTTCTTAATTGTTTCAGATGCTCTATCAACTCTAATATGCTACCTCACATAAACAGTGATCATTAAATCAGAGGTTCTTAGCTTAATATTCATGACCTTGTTTAAAAAAATCTTTGATGAGTATATTTAACTATAATTAGTTTATTTTATGATCCTATATTTAATACACTTTTCTATATCACTATATGTATATGTATGTATGTATTTATGTATAAACATTGCTATGAAAAGAAGTCTATGAATTTCACACATTGCCAAAGACATCCCCTCCAAAAACAGTATGATATCCTTAGACTAGAGGACCTCCCTCCTCAAATCAGTAACAGCAGGAAATTGATAGGAAATACTAACTAAATCACATTATTTAGAAATGATCACTCTTGGTAGTAAGAGAATTAAAACAAAATCTACCCTAGAGATCAAGGAATCTTTTAGAATTAGGTCAGGCTGAGGAAATGTGATGTTTTCCTCATTGCCCATGTATAATATTATTGAAAACACATTTTAATTTTATTCCTTAAATGGTCTAAAAGAAATTAGAATTATTTGACTTGTTTTAAATTAAGGCAATTGATTTCAAAAAGGAAGAAACTGACTAACATTACAAAATTGTTGTGGAAGATGAATGAATTGGGATAATATTCCACTGTTAGGACAATATGAAAGGTATAAATTAAGCAAAAATTTAACCAAAAATAAAACTGAAAAATCTTGTATGAACTGATGGAGAATAAAGAGCAAGAAATAAAGAGTAAGAAATCTTTATATAATAAGGATCATTACAAAGTCAAAGAACTGTGAAAGACTTAAGAACTCTGAACAATTCAACATACAATTGTGATTCCAGAGGACTGAAATTTAAGCATACTACCTAAATCGTGAAAAAGAAGATAATAAGCCGAGGAAACAGAATAAATGATATATTTTGAAACATGGCTAATATAAGAAATTTCTTTGATTAGGATCTGTGTATTTGTTAGAAAGTTTTTTTTTTTTCCCCAAAGATAAGGAGGGACGACATAAGAGAGAGAAAATAAAATTTTGCTAATTTAAAGTAAAAGAGTATTTTTAAAAAGATTACACTTTCATATATAAAGTAAGAGCAATTTTTATGCAAAAATTCAATTTTTAAATGAAAAGATGACTAGTCATTTCAAAGTTAATAACCTGAAAAGAAAATTAAATGTAATTTTATATTTATAGAAAATAGATAAAAAGTAAATTTCAACTTTAACTTCATACTCTAGAAAATACTTTCAAATTCTTAGAACTGTTAGAAATATATTGACACTTTATATAGTCCAGGTTTCCTTCTCATTTTATATTAATTTGAGACAAACTTGCATTTTGGTTAAGAGAATTTTTAAGTCTAAATAAAATGACATTAGGGTAGGGAACATAATATTAAAGTTGTCAAGATATATTATAAACTGCAATTACAATCAGAAAAGTTGTTTCTTCTTGGCGTCAAAAGATAAATTGGCATAACATAGTTGAGACATTAATATAAAAGAAATGATCCTACTTATGAGAAGACTATAAATGGCTCACTTTATGTTAGGGCTAGCTACTAAATTCCAATTTAGTTAATTGCTGTAACTTTTACTATAAATTATAAAATACAGTCATATATATGTACACACGGATATATAATATTCTCTTCATTTTTATGAGGGGAATTCATATAGTTATCTATATAAAGTACCTAATTACAAACAAATAAAACTGTGCTAATACTTTGACTCCTTATCTTATTTGTTTTCAGATTGTAGCCTGCATTATTTTATTTTGGTTTCTCTTATTTTATTAACCACTGTTACATATACAAACAAGTATAAAATTCATTTTTAAAATTTTGATTTCTAAAGTCTCTCCCTTCTTCCTAGCCCTCCTCACCCATATTACAAAAAAGGAAATAATTTGATAGAGGTTAAAATGTGTACTGCTGTAAAACGTTTCCATAATAGGCATATTGTAAAGGAAAATACAGACCCCCTTCACCCAAAACAAAAAGAAACCTCAAAAAAAGGTTAAAAAAAGTATGCCTCTAACTGTATTGTCACCATTAGCCATCAGGACTTAGATAATATTTTTTATCTTGATTCTCTTAGAGTTGCCTTGGGTCACAACACTGCTAAGAAAAGCAGCCATTCTTAACTGATCATCATAAAATATTAGTGATAACTTTGTATGCATTACATTTAATATCAATCTGCTTAGGGAAGTCTTTGGAAGTTTTGCTGAGAGCATCCCATGAATTATTTCTTTTCTTTTTGACTTCTTTCTATATGTTTGTCCAATTATATGCAGAATTTTCAACTTTCATGCTCTTTGCAATCCTTTGAGTTCTACATTTTTTCTATATCTTTCTTCCCTCCCCACTCCCCAGGCACTAAACAATCTGATACAGTTTGAACATGTGTAATCATGTTTAACATATTTCTGTATTGGGCATATTGTGAAAGAAGAATTAGAACAAAGGGGAAAATGTTATGAGAGAGAAAGAAATGACATAAAAGAAGTTTTAAACAGTGAACAGAGTTTGCAGTGCTCTGTATTCAGACTTCATATATTTTTCTCTTAATATGGATTCCATTTCTCACAATAGCTCTTTCAGGATTGTTCTTGATCACTGAACTTCTGAAAAGAGCTGTATCCAGCATTGTTGATCATCTCACAATGATCCTGTTAATATCTACAGTGCTCTCCTTGTTCCATTCACTTCCCTCAGCATCATTTCATGCAAATTTTTTCAGGTTTCTCCAAAGTCTGCCTGCTCATTTTTTTTCTTATAGAAACATGAACTGTGAAATTATTTCACAACTTTCTGTATTCCTTCTAATCTTGGTTGTATTTGGGCAAAAACATTTTCTTTCCCTCCATCCAATCATCTCTGTATTTTTACTTTTTCTTTCTCCTTTACCCTTATCCTACCTAAATCAATGTTTTTGGTTTTGACTGTTTCCTGTCTCATACAATTCTTCCCATATTCATTTCCTACTTTCCTGAAGGGTAGGATAAAATTCTAAATCCAATTGGGAATGTTTATCATTCCTTTTTTGAGCTGGTTCTGTTTAAAGTAAGATGTACCTACGTGTTTACACTCTCTCTACTTTTACTCTTCTACAATAGGTCCTTTGTGTTTCTTCATGTGTTATTAATGATCCTCTAATGCCCCCATATTCTTCTTCCAGTATAATACTTTTTTCAAGTCTTAATTGTTTATACCTGTCTTGTAACCCACATCCTCTATCAAAGTATTTTCATTTCAATTGTCCTTGCAGAATTACAGTTCTCAATAGCCCTAAAGTTCTTCACATCATAATCAATTTCTGCCCATACCCCTGTCTTAGTATCCATCCTCTGCTGTCCCTATAGAAAAACCCACATATCTATCTAATTATATTCCTTTCCTTAACCTGACAAAGACAATTCTCAAGATAAACAGGTATTATCATCCTGTTTAAGCTTATTGATTATTTTAACTTAGTATTATAGACTAACCTTTCTTTTTTGCTTTTATTTTTCCAATTATATTTTATTTGAAAGTTTATGAGTTCAATATTTTTCTATTGCCCTATCTTCCCTATTCCCTTGCAATGACAGTGAACAAACTGGTAAAAGTTGTACACGTGCAATCATGTTTCACATATTTCCATATTATCCATGATGTAAAAGAGGAAGCAAAACTAAGGAGAAAAGAATGGGAAAGAAAAATAGAGCATTGTATAAGTATACTTTGCTCTGCAGACTCCATAGCTTTTTTTAATAGATATGGATGGAATTTTGTATTACGAGTTTCTTAGGATTGTGCTTGATCACTGAACTGTTGAGAGGAACTGAATCCATAACAGTTGATCATCTCAAAATGCTCCTATTAATGTCTTCACTGATTTCTTATGGGGAAAAAGATAGCTATTCAATGAATTATCAGACTCGAACTTTCCTGTTGACACAACCAGAACTGACCAGAAATTTTGATCTTCAAGTATAGAACTCAGGCGAAACATTGGAACGATTAATTATGAGGGATTTAAGGATGGTGAACTGTGTATATTCCTGCATGGGAAGATGATGCTGATAATAAATAGTATATATAAATACATATATAAACATATATACATATATATATATATATATATATATATATATATATATATAAAACTTCTCATTTACTAGAGCACTTAAGAGGAACATATATAGACAAGGAACAGGCAGAAGCTAAATATGAAGGTATAATATATTTTGAAGATGTAGTCAATGGGCAAAAAAGAGAATGTCCTGGAACTAATATATTTCATGCAAAAGAGTCAAGAAAAACCTTTTGCAAAGCAGTGAAAGGGAGGAAGGTGAGGGGAAATGAGTGAATCTTCATCCTCATCAGAAGTGACTCAGAAAGGAAATAACACAGACACTTAATAGGGTATAGAAATCTATCTTATCCTTGAGTAAAAAGAAGAGGAAAGAGATGAGACAAAGGGGGCAGGAGGAGGTCAGGGAAGCAGGGAGAGTAGGTAATAAAAGAGAGAAGCTCTGGCAAAGAATAGAATAATTGGGAGTGGAGAGAAATATAATGGAGAAAATACAATTAGTAATAGTAACTGTGGGAAAAATATTTAGAAGCATCTTCTCTAATGGACTTATGATAAAAAAAATGAGAGCTATACTGGAGACAAAAATATTGGTATCTGAACACAGACTGAAGTAATTTTTTTCTTTTTCTCTTTCTTTTTCTTGAGGATTCTCTTTCTTGATGGAGGGAGGGGTTATTATGGTTATTTTTACAAGACCATTGTAGCAATGTGAAAATAAATAAATTTTAAATATATATATATATGTATATATATTTAGTCTAGTATCTACTTAACTGGTTTTTCTTTGAATTTATCTTTTTGTGCATCTCTTTAGAATTGTATTTGAAGATCTAATTTTCTCTTCAGTTCAGATCTTTTTATTAGATGAATCTCCTATTTCATTGAAAAGACATCCTTTCACCTGAAAGAACATTGCATAGTATTGCTTTCTTGGTTGTATTAAAGCTCCTACATCCTCTGGAATAGCAAATTCCTGTACCTTTGATCCTCTAATATTGAAGTTCATAGGTCCTTCTTAAACCTTACTGTGGCTCCATGATATTTAAATTGCTTCTTTTTGACTGCTTGCAGTATTTGCTCTGTTAATTCCAATGAAATTTGGCTATAATATTCCTTGAAGTTTTTAGTTTGAACTGTCTTTCTGGAGGTGATTAATAGATTCATTCAGGAATTATTTTATCACCTCGTTCTAGGTTTATAGGGTTTTATGGTATTAGGGTATTAAGAAGAAAGGAAACCATCTATCTTTCTATCTATCTATCTATCTATCTATCTATCTATCTATCTATCTATCTATCTAAAGGGATTTTTATAGCAGCTCTCTTCTAGTGGTGGTAAGTTGGAGATTGAGGGGATGCCCAGCAACTGGGGAGTGACTGAACAAATTGTGCTATGTGAACAAGATGAAATGCAATTCTCTTCTGTTAAATGGTGAACAAGATGCTCTCAAGTAAAAAACATATATGAATAGATGCAATGTGAAAGTACATTATAGTAAAGCAATATTGTAGGATGATCAGCTGTGTATGACCTAACTTTTCTCAGCAATGCTGTGGCCCAAGAGAATTCTAAAGAACTTACGATAAAGAAAGTTATCCATTCCAAAGTCAGAACTGTTGGTATCTGAATAACGACTGAAGTATGCTTTGTTCCTTCTTTCTTTCACTTTATTTATCTATAGGTTTCTCTTTTTGTGTGGGTAGGGCATGTTAATTTCTGCAACATGACTATTGCAGTAATATTTTTCATGATCACATATTTTTAACCTATTCCAGATTTTGGAAGTAAATGTTGAAACCTGTTTTTCAATGTAGTTGGGATCAAATAAATTAAAAATAAAATTAAATTTTGAAAAAGGATCATGAAGCATTTGTTAAAACATTTTATTAATTATTCTATTATATTCAAATATAGTTTCAGCAATCAATTCTTGTATGGTTTTGAGTTTTAAATTTTCTCCCTCCTTCCCTTTTCTCTTCTCTCCCTCTGATAAAAAGCAATTCAATAATGAATAACTATGTAGAAATTTATATCCTTATTAATCATATTGTGAAAGAAGGATTAAATCAAAAAGAGAAAAAAAAGGAATAATAAAAAGAACAAATTTTAAAAATTGAAAATAGTTAACTGTAGTCTGCATTCAGAATCCATAGTTCCTTCTCTGGATGTGAATGGAATTTTCCATCATATGTTCTTTAGAATTATCTTTGATTATCGTATTTCTGAGAGCAAATCCATCATTATTGATCATCAAACAATGTTGCTGATAGTGAACAATGTTTTTCTGGTTCTGCTCACTTCATTCAGCATCAATTCATGCAAATATTTCTGGGATTTTCTGAAATTTTGCTTTATTTTTCCAATTACATGAAAAAGTAATTTTCAACAATCATCTATTTGCACATTAATGAATTCCACATTTTTCTACTGCCCTCTCTTCTCAAACAATTGGTGTTAAAAGGTGTCGAACAATCTGGTAAAAGTTTTATATGTATGTTCCTGTTTAACATATTTCCATATTAGTCATGTAGTGAAAGAGGAAAAGCATGAGAAATTAAGAAAAATTATTCCATTCACTTTTACAGTTTTCATTATTAACTGTGTTTCCCTTTTCCCTTTCCTTCTCCTTTTCTCCTTTTTTATTTTCTTCAAAAATTTTATTTTAAATTTGGCTTTACATTTAATTTTACTTTTCCTTCCTTTTATCAGTCCTTTTTTCCTCTTTCTTTCCCTTTCCCCTCCCATTTTTACTGTATCATATAATATTTTAATTAGATATGATACATTTTTAAGCTCAATTGGGAATATATATTATTCCTTCTTTATGCCAAATACATTGAGAGTAAAATTTGCTCAGTGCCTTCCCTTCTTTCTATCAATTTTAATTGGTTCTCATGTCACTTTTATGTGGTGTTATGCATCTTCTAAAACCTTGTCTTCTTCAAGTATAATTCTTCTTTCAAGCTTTGATTATTTTAAACCTTTCTACTACCCATAACCTCTATGCCGAAGTACTCATTTATCTGTCCTGATAGACGTACAGTTGTTAAGGATTGATCAATCCATTAATGGATTGTGTCATAAGCAACATTACATCATAGTCACTTCAGATCTACAGACTATCCAAGTACAGCTCCCTCAACTGTAGCATTATAAATATAATTCTCATGAGCCATAAACATCAAATTACAATCAATTTTACCACACCCTCTTCCCAAGAACAATCTATAGAAATACAATCCTCATGATCTACATTTTAAATAAAATCAGTCAAAATTTAATTTGATCAAACCAAAGTCAATTTATACCAAATGTAAATATGTTCCTCTCAATTGTACTAAGAGAAACACTTTTCTTGAGTTAGCATTTCCCTCTTTTTCCATTTACCTTTATATGCATCTTTTTATTTGTTTTTTATTTTTCCAAATATATATTATGAAAGTTTTTCAACATTTATTCATATGTAGATTTTTTAAGTTACAAAATTTCCTTACACCCTCCTTTCCCACTTCTCTTCTCTCAGTGGCTAAGAGTTAGGTTAACATTGCACATGCATTGCTTTGATAACACATTTACAGATAAGTCATTTTCAGTATGAGGAATTAGGGATAAGGGAAAGAGATACATGAGATCATTTTTATAAAGTGTTCATCAGATTCTTAAAGTATTTTTATTTGTTTGTTTTGTTTTCTTTTTCTTGTTCTGGATGGGGATAGAATTGTCTACAGTCAGTATAAAATGGTTGTCCTGGCTCTCTGAATGCCTGAGAGGAGCTGCTTCCATTAAGGTTGACAATTTCACAATGTTGCTGTTAATAAGTATATAGTTCATTTGGTTCTGCTTCCTTCAATCAGTATCAGATCCTGTATCCTGGAATATGAAATGCTGGGTCAAAGGGAATGAACATGTTTACACTCTTTGAGTATAGTTCCATATTGCTCTATAGAATGGCTGGATCTGTTCACAACTATATCAATGATTTTGACTATATTAAATTAAAAAAAGTTTCTGCACTAGCAAAATCAATGTAGCCAAAATTAAAAGAAACATATGAATATCCACAACCAGGAGTTCTGATAAAGGTCTCATTTCTAAAATATATATAGAATTGTATCAAATTTATAAGGTCAAAAGTCATTCCCCAATTGGTAAATGGTGGAAGTATATTAACAGACAACTTTCAAATGAAGAACTTAAAGCTACATATAACCACATAAAAATCCTCTAAATTACTACTGATTAGAGAAATGCAAATAAAATAACAATAAGGTATCATCTCACATCTATCAGAATAGCCTAGATGATGAAAAGGAAAGATGATCAATGTTGGAGAGGTTGTGGGAATTGTGAATGGATCCAACCTTTCTGGACTACAATATGGAACTATGCCCAAAAAGCAATCATACCCTTTGGGCCAGCAATTCTAATTCTAGGATTATATCTAGAAGAAATTGTGAAAAATGTGAAAATCCTACATATTCCAAAATATTCATAGTAGCTCTTTTTGTAGTGGCAAAGAATTGGAAATTGAGGGGATGCCCATCAATTGGAGAATGACTAAACAAGTTCTGGTACATGAATACTATGGAATATCATTGTTCTATAAGAAATCATAAATGGTCAGACTCTAGAGAAGCATGGAATGATTTAGGGGATAAATTACTGAGTGAATTGAGTAGAGTGAAAAGAACAATGTACACATCAACAACATTATGAGGTAACTTTAATAGAAGCAACTCCTCTCCACAGTCCAGAGAGCTAGGCAACTGTATTAGGTTTGCAGTATTGTATATTATCCTAAACCAGATAAAGACAACAAAACAAAACAACACACACACACACACACACACACACACACACACACACACACACACACATACACAAAACCACCCCTACCAAATCTGATGACTTTTTTTAATATAAATGATCTCTTATGAATCTCCTTCCCTTAATCCTAATCCTAATTCTTCATGCCAAAAATTAGTAATTTGTCAGTGCATTTGACAAAATAGGTATGCAAAACATTAACCTAACTGAGCCAAGGTGGGTAGGGATGAAGTGTGGAGAAAATGTTGTTATTTGGAAATATGCAATGGATGAAAATAAAGGAATAAATTAATAAAAATAAAAGAAAACGTATGTTTGATAGACATGTAAAGAAAATTAATGTGGATAGATAAGAATATTCTTTTTTTTTTCTTGGGTGTACATCGCACCTTCACCAAAATTTACCATGTACAAGGGCACAAAAAACTTATAATCAAATACAGAAAGGCAGAAACATTAAATATGCACTTCTCAGAACATGATGCAATAACAATTACTTGTAATAAAGGTACAGGAAAAGATAAACCAAGAACTAATTGGAAATTAAATTTTATTTTAAATAATTGTTGAATCAAACAGCAAATTATAGAAATAATAATTATATCCAAGAAAATGATAATCATGAGACATTGTAGCAAAATGTATGGAATGCAGCCAAGGGAGTTTTAAGGGGAAATTTTCTATCTCTGAAATCCCATATGAATAAAATAAAGAAGACATCAATTCATTTGACATGCAACTAAAAAAGCTAGAAAAAGAACAAATTAACCCCCAATTAAATGGCAAATTAGAAATTCTGAAAATGAAGGGAGAGAATAATAAAATTTAAAGTAAGAAACTATTGATCTCATAAATAAAACTGAGTATTTTTTTCTGAAAAAAGCCAAAATAGACAAAACTTTGTTGAAACTGATTAAATAAAAACAAATAAGTTTACAAATTACCAGGATCAAAAATGGAAAAGGTGAGTTAACCAGCAATGAAGAAGAAATTAAAAGAATAATTCAGAGATTCTTTGTCAAACTGTATGTCAATAAATGGGATAACCTGAATGAAATGGACAAATATTTACAAAAGTACAAACTCCTCACATAAATTGAAGAGGTACTCAATTACTTAAATCCCCCATTTAAAAGAAAATTTAACAAGCCATAAATCAATAAACTCCCGACAAATAGTCTCCAGGTCCAGATGTATTAAAAAATGAAGTCTACCAAACATTTAAGGAAGAGTTAATTCTTGTTCTACATAAACTATTTTTACAGAATTGGAGAAGAAGGACTTCTGTCAAACTCCTTTTACGACACCAACATGATGCTGATACCTAAACCAGGAAGAACCAAAAACAGATGAGAATTTGAGAGCAGTGTTCCTAAAGAATTTTGATGCAAAAATCTTAAATAAAATTTTAGCAATGAGATGACAGCAAGTTATCATCTTGGATTTATATGAGGCAGGCAGGGATGGTTCAACATTAGGAAAACATTCAGCATATTCAAACCTATCAATAGCAAAACCAACAGAAATCATAAAATTATCTCAATAAATACTGAAAAAGCTTTTGATCAAATACAAAATCCATTCCTTTTAAAAACAGTAGAAAGTTTAGGAACAAATGAAGTTTTCCTTAAAATAATAAATTGTATCTATCTAAAAACCATCAACAAATGTTATATTTAATGGTAATAAACTCAAAGCATTTCCAATAAATTTAGGGTGAAACAAGTATGCCCATTATCATCACTACTATTCAGTATATTAGAAATGTTAGCAGTAGCAATAAGAGAAGAAAAAGAAATTGAAGGAATCAGAACTGGCAATGAGGAAACCACATGTTCATTCTATTCAGATGATAAATGGTATACCTAGAGAATCAGAGGAAATCATCTAAAAATTCCTTCAAAAAATTAACAAATTCAACAAAGTAGTAGGATGTAAATAACACATAAATCATCAGTATTTCTATATTTGAACAACAAAGTCCAAGAGCAAGAGATAGAGAGAGAAGTTCCATTTAAAATAATTGTACACAATATTACATACCTTGGAATCTATACTCCAAGGAAACCCAGAAACTGTATGCACACAATTATAAAGCATTATTCACTCAAATAAAGTCAGATCTAAATAATTGGAAAAATGTGAAATGCCCATGGTTAAGTGGAGGTAATATAATCAAAATGACAATTCTACCCAAATTAAATTACTTATTCAGTGCCATAGCAATCAAGCAACCAAGTCATTACTTTACCAATTTATAATAGTAACAAAATTAATCTGGAGCAACAAAGGGGCAAGAATAGTAAAGGAATTCATGAAAACAAATGTAAATGAAGATGGACTAGCTCTGTCATATCCAAAACTATACCACAACCCAGGAGTCATCAAAATTTCCTGGTACTGGTTAAGAAATAGAGTAATGGATCAGTGGATTAGAATAGCTTTAAAAGAAATCACAGTAAATGACTACAAGAATCTATTTGACAAATCCAAAAACATCAGTCTCTGTGATAAGAACTCACTATTTGACAAAAATTGTTGGGAAAACTGGAAAATAGTATAGACCACATCTCACACCCAATACCAAAATAAGTTCTAAATGGGTATAGGATCTAGACATAAAGTGCAATACCTCAAATAAATTAATAGATTAAAAAATACTCTATCTAATTTATGGGAAAGGGACCAATTTATGACCAAACAAGAATTAGAGCATATTATAAACTGAAAAATGAATGATTTTGACTTTATTAAATTAAAAAAAATTGTGCACTAATTAAATCAATACTGCCAAAATTAAAAGGAAAGCAGAAAAGTGAGAAACAATCTTCACAAATTCTGATAAAAGTCTCAATTCTAAAATTGTAGAGAATCGCATCAAATTTATAGGATTACAAGTCATTCCTCAATTAATAAATGATCAAAAATATGAACAGATAGATAAGTGAAAAAATTAAAGATATATATGTGTATATATATATATATAAAATTATATGAAAAAATGGTCCAAATTGCTATTGATTAGAGAAATGCAAATTAAAACAACAATGGAGTATCATCTCAAACTTATTGGATTAGCCCAGATGAGAAAAATGGAAGATGATCATTTTTGGAGATGTTGTGTTTTGGAGATGTTGTGGCATGATTGTGACACTGATCTATTGCTGGTGAAATTTTGACCAGATCCAATCTTTCTGGAAAGCATTATGGAACTATGCCCAAGGAGCAATAAAACTATTAATATCCTTTGATGCAGCACTTCAAATTCTGGGTCAATATTCAGAAGAAAGTATATAAAAATGGGAAAAGTCCTACATATTCCAAAATAGTCATAGCAGCTCTTTTTATAATGCAAATAATTTGAAATTGAGGGAATACCCAGCACTTGGGGAATGGCTCAACAACTTATGGCACATAAATATTATGGAATATTATTGTTCTATAAGAAACCATTAATGGTTGGACTCTAGAGATGCATGGAATGACTTATGGCATCTGATGCTGAGTGGAGGGAGTAGAACCAAGAGAACAATGAGCATATCAACAATATTATGAGATGAACAACCTTGATGGAAACAGCTCTGTCCTACAGTCCAGAGAGCTAGAACAACTGTATTTGACTGGTAATAGTCCATATTATCCCAAACCAGAGGAAGAAAAACAAACCAAACAAAACACAGGGGGAAAAAAAAAAACCTTCTGAATCTATCTGCTGAACACTTTATAAGAATTATCTTCTAATTCTGCCTGCCAAAAAATTACTAATTTGTAAACATGTTTAACAAAATATGTATGTAAAATGCTAACTTGACTGTTCCCTGCTGAGGGGAGGGTGGAGAGAAGGGAGGGTGGAGGGAAATTTTATAACTTGGAAATATGCATGTTCAGATGGATAAATATAAATTAATTAAAAATAGTAAAAGTTTTTTGCTGATTTCCCAGCCCTCCCATCTCCAAGAATTATTCCTGAAATGCAGTTTCACTATTTTGTTTTGCTTCATCTGTTTTATTTTTTATTAGTCTGTTGCTTTAGGGTCTTTTCATCAATTTCATTCAAATTGTTTTGGGAAAAAGCTCAAAGAGTTTCCTGGCTTTGAAACCCCATCTTGGTTCTGCAACAGAAATCCCCTAGAGCACTTTGGCATATATCTATAGGTAGTTTTAATTTCTTTATCTGAACACTGCCTGCTCATGTCTTTTGACTATTTATCAATTGTGTAATAATTTGTATTTTTATAATTTGAATCATTTCTTCATATTTTAGTAATGAGATATTTGTCAGAAACATTGCTGTGAAAAATATTTTCGCTTTCTGCATTTCTTCTAACCTATGTTGCATTGATTTTTAATTCATTGTATTTAATGTAATATACTTTGTTCAATTATTAATTTTACATTATACAATGTTCTATATCTTTGTTAATAAATTCTTCTCTTCATAGATTAGACCAGTAAAATAGTTCATTTTTTCTTAATTAGTTTATGGCACCACACTTTATTTCTTAAGCATATGCTCATTTTGATTCCATCTTGGTAGAACCTGTGAGATGTTGGCCTATTGCTAATTTCTACCTTACTATTATCTAGTCCCAGAAGTTTTTGATGAATAGTGAGTTCTTGTCCCAAAAGCTATAGTCTTGGGGTTTATGAAACATTAGAGTACTGTAGTTATTTACTACTGTGTCTTGTATACTTAATCTGTTTCAATGACTCACTACTCTGTTGTTTATATATATATATATATATATATATATATATATATATATATATATATATATATATATATATTTCAAGGCAATGGGTTTAAGTGACTTGCCCAAGGCCACACGGCTAGGTAATTATTAAGTGTCTGAATCCAGATTTGAACTTGGGTACTCCTGACTCTGAGGCTGGATTTGAACTCAGGTACTCCTGACTCCAAGGCTGGTGCTCTATCCACTGTACCACCTACCCACCCCACTACTCTGTTTCTTAACCAATATCAAATAGACTTCCTGATTCTTGATTTATAATCTAATTTCAGTAAAGCCAAGATGGCAGAGTAAAAGAAGGGACTCACCTGATCTCTCCCCAGGTCCTTGCAAATACTTTTAAATAATGATTCTAATGATTTCTAGAGTCATAGAACCCACAAAAAATAGTGAAAAAAATTTCCACTCCATGTCAACTTAGAAGGTTGGCATAAAAGTCTGCTTAACCAGTGAAGTAAGAAGCACACAATCCAGTATAGGCTGAGTCAGCAGAGACCTGGTCTCAGCAAATCAAGATCCGGTCTTGGGTGTCATTTAATAAATAACAGTAGCATCTATTTCCGGAATTCTTAAAGGCAAAGAGTAAGGGAAGGAAAAATCTAGACAAAAGAACATTTCAGGAATTTCTGTGGTAGCACTGAGACAGGATTTTGTGTTTTTAATTCTGTTGATATCTGCATCACAGTCCTGGGTTGCGGTTCCAGAAAAAAGATACACACGAGCACACTAGGGTTTGTGGCCTCAGTGGAATAGGGCTCCTTTTAACAGTTTCAGTGCAAAAAGAATGCTTTTAGTCATTCACAGAGCAGAGCACAGAACAGGAGACTAGCAAACATCTTTCCTTAGTTGATAAAAATTTGGAAGAATTGAATATTTAAAGGAACTTAGACTTATCTCTGCAAACAATTGCATACATCTGGAACTGAGAATCTTACACCCTAAAAGCAAAACCCTACTTAATCAGAGTTAAAAGTCAAATAATAGAATTTTGTAAATGAGCAAATAGAAAAAAGTTCTGACATTAGAAAATGATTACAGTGATAAGAATGATTAAAAGAAAAAGGAGAAAGAAGGTAAACACAAAAGGGGAACACTGAAGGACAAAATAAGGTTAATTTCTTTACTTACCTCCATGTGAAGATAATATTGATAACTTATAAGAAATTTCTTATTATTACAGACTTTAGAAGGATTATATATAAATAGAAGGGTACAGACAAGAGCTGAATATGACAGTATGTTATACAAAAATTAAAGAGTAAGAGAAAAAACTAGAATTGCAGAAAGGGAAAGGGAAAATTAGAATGCAATCAGAAGCAAAATAATTTTGAGGAGGGATAGGGTGAATAGAGAGAGAGAGAGATAAAAGAAAAAATGGGGTGGGAGAAGCTTCTATAACTTTTACTGAAACAACTTTAAATTAAATTTCTAAATAAAACCTCCAGTAAAACAACCCATAAAAACAGAAAGAAGTTCTTGACTCCAGATACCTTAAAGGAACTTCAGTAAAGATCTTTCTCACATGTGTTAAAAGGATGCATAACCCAACATAGACAGAAGAACTGGGAAACCAGTAGGAAGGTCTTAGTCCCAGTGAAGCTCAGTTCCTGGATCATCAAGCAAACAATGAATTAGGCCAGCAGTGATAGACCCAAGCCCAACTCAGAAGATAAAGTTTGAGCCCCATCATTGCTGGGAAAACAAACAGGATTCTTTGGGCTACCCTAATTCAGGGAACAAAATTGAATGTCACTTGAAATACCATAGGCTTCAGGGACCCAACCAGTAGTACAAAAACCTTGGGACTGTGCTCTCTTTGACGCAAGAGCAAAGCTCAACTATATAAAGGAGAAAAAAAAGAAAACAAAATAATGCTAATCTGTTATGATAGAAATGATAAAAATTCTATATCACCAAAGAAAAGCAGAGGAAAAAATCACAAAAACCAAAGAAGTGTGGAAAAAGAAAAATGGAAAAATAAATAAATAAATGAGAGTCGTGCAAGAGAATTTTGAAAAAAAAATGACTTAAGAAAACAATATATCTTTATTTTTTTTTAGTTTTTTTTTTTTGCAGAGCAAATGGGGTTAAGTGGCTTGCCCAAGGCCACACAGCTAGGTAATTATTAAGTGTCTGAGACGAGATTTGAACCCAGGTACTCCTGCTTTATCCACTATGCCACGTATCCACCCCAACAAAATATCTTTAAATGTAAAATTGACCAAATAAACAATTTAAATTAACCAATTAGAGAAAGAAATGCAAAAACTAACTGAAGATGAAGAAAACTTAAATATTAGAATTGGACAATTGGAAATTAATGATTCTTTGAGACTCCAAGATTCCATTAAACACAACCAATAGCATGAAAAATAGAAAAAGTCAAGTATCTCTTCAAAATGACTTACCTGGAAAATAGAAACAGAAGAGATAAATTACAAATTAATGTTTACCTCAGAGGTGAGGAAATTTTTTCTACCAAAGACCAAAACTCAAAAATTATCCTGCTGTATTGGTCAAACAATTCAATTAATTCACTTCTTAAAAACTTTGATTGAAATAATTTTGAGCCCTGCCTGAGATTTTCATGGAAGCATCAGACCATATAATTTCATGTTCATGCAAATTTATATGAACAAAGACAAGAGATTCCCACCCCTGATCTATTAGTAAACCATGATTATAAAAATAGACCCTACCATATCACGGAGGAAATTACCATAATATCCTAGAATAAGAAATTAAAATAATCCTCAAAAGAATCTCAAACATCCCCATAAAGAGATCACAAAATAAAAACTCCAAGGAATATTAGATTCAAATTTAAGAATTATCACGTAAAGGAGAAAATATTGCAAGCTACAAAATACATTTAATTTAAATATCTGGGAGCTACAGACAGAATTAGGCAAGAATTGTCAGCTTCAAAAACATTAAAGTATCAGAGGTCAGGAAATGTAATATTTAGAAGAGCAAAGGAGATTGTATTACAACTAAGAATCAATTACCTTGCAAATTTCAGCATATTATTTCAGGGTAAAAGATGAACTTTTAATGAAAAAGAGGACTTTAAAATCATACATGATAAAAAGACCAAAAAATTTGATCTTCAAATACAAGACTCAAGAAAGAGAAATTATGAGAAAAAATAGTCAATAAATCTAAATGAGAAGACAATCAATACCTATCTATCTTGAGAATTATATTTCTCATAGGATAGTTTGAAGAAACATAATTAGATGAAGGGATTAGGTATAAATTGGTTCCTGGTGTGATAATTTACTTTAGCCCAGGAGGATTGTATTTCCACTGGGACAGTTGGAAAGAGGGTATTAGGACAGAAGTATGGATATAAATTGATCATAGATTGATGGTACTTTACCTCATGCGGGCTATATTTCTATTGGGAAAGTTTAAGGGAGTAATTGAAGGGAAATAGGGAAACAAATTGATCATAATAATAATAATAATGATGATAATGACTTTAGAATTGTACTTCTATTAAAAGAGTTGACAGGAAAATACTTTGTCAGAGGGTTGGGGTACAAGACAAGTATAAAACAATTATGACATTGGAAAAAAGGATTATACTAGGAGAAGAATGTGAAAACATTAGAGGATGATAATACTAAATGAAGCAGCACAAAGGACCTATTATAATAGAGGAAAAGAAGGGAGAGTGTTGATAACATGTAAACCCTATTCTAAACATATTTGACTCAAAGAGGAAATAACATACATTTCTGAATGGGTTTAGAAGTTTCACCTACGCTACAGAGAATTAGAAGGAAGAAAGGACTGTATTAGGTAGATTGCAATCGGGAACAAAACCATAGTAAGGAGGGATAAGGGGAAAGGAGAAAGAAAAGTAAAAAAAATGGAATAAGAGAGGAGGGAAATAAAAAAAATGTTGATGTTGTTTCTTCTCTTTTCAGATCTTTATTCCCTTAGATCTATCTTTTCTTTCAAAGCATAACTAATATGGAAATATGTTACACACAATTGTGCATAAACCATCTATGTCTGATTGCATACTCTCACAGGGAGGGGTGCAGAAAGAAAAATGGCAGAAAAATGTGGAACTCAAGAACTTACAAAATGATGAATGTTGAAAACTATCTTTACAAGTAATAGGAGACAAAAAGAAAAAAAGCAAAAGCTCAAGATTTTATAGAAACTGAAACAAAGTGAAATGAACAGAGTAACATTCTAGAAAAGACAATTAATACTAAAATAAAATATACAGTGAATAATTTAGCTATTCTCAGCAATACAATTATCCAAGAAAATTCTGAAGGGCTTATTAAGAAAGGTGTTATTCATCTCCAGAGAAAGAATTGGTGGAGTCTGTACACAGATACTTTAATTTCTATAATTTCTTCAGGTTTCTTGTTTGTGTTTTCTTTCATAACATGACTTACAAAAATGTGCTTTTCATGACTACACCAATATAACTTATTTCAAATTATTTGGTTTCTCATTGGGGGGAAGTAGTAAGGGGGAGAAAGAACTTGCAACTCAAAATGTAGGGAAAAGAGGAAAATATTTTTACATGTAATTTTGCAAAATAATAAATACAAAGAATAATTAGAGGAATAGGATACATAGAAATACAGTTAGCAATAGTTATTGTGAAAGAAAAATGAAGCCTATTTCTCTGAGAAAGTCTCATTTTACATTTATAAAGAGTGCTGAGTCAAGGCTATAAAATTAATAGCCTCTCTTCAAAAACAAATGATTTTAAAAAGTTTAAGGTGAATTATTGTTTCAAATAAAATTAAAAAACTATTGTAGAAGAAAAGAAAATTTAGAAGTAGGATCAAAGATGGTATTTAGAGTTCATTAAGTACAAACTCCTTATTAAAAATAATTCCACATTAAAAAAGTATGTGACAATGAGATACCATCTCACAACTATTAGATTATCACAGATTAGAAAAATTGAAGATGATCAAGGTTGGAGAGGGCATGGGAGAATTGGGACATTGATGTATTGCTGGTAGAATTGTGAATGGATCCACACTTTCTGGAGCGCAATTTGAAATTACGCCCAAAGAGCAGTAACACTGTTCAAACCCTTTGACCAGAAATTCCAATTCTAAGACTATATTGAGAAGAAATTATAAAAAATGGGAATAGTCCTACATGTGTTCCAAAATATTCATAGCAGCTCTTTATCTAGTGGCAAAGAATTGGAAATTAGGGGATGCTCATCACTTGGGGAATGGCTAAACAAGTTATCATACATGAATACTCTTGAATAGCATTGTCCTATAAGAAACTATAAAAGGTCGGACACTAGACAGTCATGGAATGATTTATGGGAACTGATGATGAGTGAAGGTAGTAGAGCTAAGAGAACAATTTACACAATAAATGACAATATGAGATGAACAAACTTGATGGAAGCAGCTCCTGTTGAAAATCTAGAGAGCTAAGATAATTGTATTAGACTGCTAATGGTCTATATTATCCCCAACCAGAGGAAGAAAAACAAAACAAAACAAAACACACAAAAATACACCCCTACCAAATCTGATGAACACTTTATAAAAATTATCTCTTAATCCTAATTCCTCATGCCTAAAATTACTAATTTGTAAACATGTTTATCAAAATATGTATTTAAAATGCTAACCTGATTGTTCCCTACTGAGGGAAGGGTAGTGGGAATGAAAGGTGGAAGGAAATTTTGTAACTTTGAAATATGCATGTATAAAAGAATGAAAATTTTTAAAAAATTATAAAAAAGGAAAACATGTGATCTGGTATGGTAAGTTGTAGAAAACTTTTGATAGTCCCTTGGACAGCGAGGCCTCTAATCAGTCAAAACTTAAAGAAATCAATTTTGACTATTTTTTGACAGGCCAAATTACTGTAGCTGAAGGATTAGTACTTTGTCCAAACAATGTAAAGTCTTGACTCATTGTAAAAATCTCTGATTTGGGGTATAATTGAAGGAAATAAAAAGAATACTGATGAAAATAAAATGGATAGATGGTATAACAAAAGTAATGAATGTGTGCTTAGACAGATTTGGGGAGATAATTTAAAGTAGAAGAACCCATTGTGCCATGGTGAATAGGATCATAAAGAGTTAGACAGGACTAATGGACTTAGCATTAAAACCATCAAATAAGGTAGTAGGATCATTATCATTTAATTTATTATAAATTTATAAAATAGTTCATCCAGAGCTATAAAGATTAAAAAGAGGAGTTTCCTTCAAGGAGTGTATTGTAAACAGTTTTGCCAAAGACAAAAGAGGTGAGGAAGGTTGTTAGAAATTAAAACAGTATTAAAACAGTACATGTAACTTTGTGTGAGGGAATTGAAGAAGACAGGTAGTTTTGTCTGGAATAAGGCAGCTTTCTCTTTCTAACAATTAAAATTGTAAAAATAAGTAAATTCAATAATGTATATCAATACTACAGTTTTACTCTAAACATAGTCAAGAGGTTAAGTTTCTTCTATTTCAGAGTAAAGAGTATTTAGCAAAATCAAAATCTCAAGAATCTTTCCCCCAAATAGCACTGAGACAAACTAGCATGAAAATTTGAACTAGATACTTTAGACTGAGATTCAAACTTTTATGCTTTTTCATAATGTATATTAAAAGTTAGTCATTGGCAGTCATACTTGAGGTCACTTTTCTCAATACCCCAATATAAAATACATAAGAGCAACAATTTATAAAATTTATGATTAGATAAAATTTTACATGAAAACATCAAGAATTAAGAATAAAGAAAGAAAATATGTAAAAGATACCTAAAAGTTTCAGCTTAAGGTAAAAGGAGTATTTTTCCTATCGATTTTCTAGTCACTACCAGTAGCAATTTTCCAGTAAGCAAAAACTATGTTTTCTATTTATTTGTTTGCTTATTTGTTTATTTTCATCCATAAATACATGCATATTTCCAAGTTACAAAATTTCCTTCCACCCTCCCTTCAGGTTAGCATATTGCATACATATTTTCATAAACATGTTGACAAATTAGTAATTTTCAGCAAGAGGAATTAGGATTAAGGGAAAGAGATACATAAGAGATAATTTTTATATAATGTTTGTCATTTTCAAAAGGGTTTTATTCTGCATGCTTTTTTTTTGTTTTGCTTCCTCTGGATGAGGATAATATAGTCTATAGTCAGTAAAATATGGTTGTCTGAGCTCTCTGGACTATCAAGAGGAGCTGCTTACATCAAGATTGTTCATCTCATAATGTTGTTTATATTGTGTACATTGTTCTCTTGGATCTACTCCTTTTGCTCAGTGGATCCAGAAGGCCATTCCATGCTTCTCTAGAGCCCAACCATTTATGGTTTCTTATAGAACAATGATATTCCATAGTGTTCTTGTACTATAATTTGTTTAGCCATTCCCCCATTAATGGGCATCCTCTCAATTTTCAATTCTTTGCCACTACAAAAAAGAGTGACTATGAATATTTTGTAACACGTAGGACTTTTAGCATTTTTTTATATTTTCCTCTGGATACCGACCTCAAATTGGAATTGCTGGGTCAATGGGTATGAATAGTTTTATTGCTTTTTGGGCATAATGTGGTTGCTTTTGTGATGATAAGATTACTTGTCAATGTCCAGACTCAGCTTCTATACTAAAGTCAGTGGGTCATAGTCAGTAAGGTTCTGGGCTCATAAGGAGGAAGAATGTTCAAATCCTGACTCAAATCATTATTAATGGTGTGATGCAATGCAAGTTGATTTAACATTTTATTGTTTCTTCAAATTTAAAATTTAAAATAAAAACAACAACAACAGCAACAAGCAAAAAACCCAGGGTTGTTGTGAGAATCACATTCTAACTTTCTCTCTCTCTCTCTCTCTCTCTCTCTCTCTCTCTCTCTCTCTCTCATATCAAAAATGCATGTGCCTACAAAATGCAAAATTTATGAATAAATATCATTCCCATGAATCCACTTCAATACATATCATTGAATCCCATCTTTGTGTTATTCCACAGGTCTAGGATCCCTATGTCTCAGCCTGACAAGTTTCCACTATTAGCTAGTTAGGAAAATCCAAGAGTGATTCCTTTCATAGAGTGCTGTCATCTGAAAGTTGAGAAGACAAAGTCACAACCTATATCCAGTACCCAATCTAAAGAAATGTGGGGGGAAGAAACAGAAAACTTTTTGTTTTGTATTTTTCTGTTTAACCAATCAGAATCCTATGCCACAAACATCTTAGATTCTCAACCTTCTGAAAATAAAAACCAGGAAATTATATCCCTATACATGTAGTTAGAAAAAGGGTGAATCTACCCAGATGCTGGAATTCTATTCCAATTTAATGAGCTAAGAGTCAACCACTGGACCTATTATAAATTATCTAGCTTTTAGGATACTAAGTAGGTTATTATGATTATCAACATCATATGTAAATATTCTGAGACTGCTTTAAATAGCCCTGCTCCTTGCGAGTTATATGGAAAGTGATCCAAAACAGCTACAATATTTTGGCAAGCCTCTGCTGTATCCTGTCACCCTGCCATTTTATTTTTCTTCATCCCCATAGGGGGTGCACCAATTTTGCCTCTAATTTAGTATATGACAGGCAACAGTACAGAGTACTGATTTCTTTTCACTCTTCTCATCTTCTTTCAACTGCCAAAATTGTGAGTCCTATTTTTTTTCTGATTACTTGGAAGCAGTTCCCTCTGTCATCTTACCCCTGTAGTTACTTTCCTTACTATATCCTTAAGACTTCCATTGATTGCCTCCTTGAATCTCATAAGTCTTGCTGCAATTCCTTTTTACATAGAAGAAATAAATTATCTCCTCACAATTCTTTTAAGAACTGGAAAACAGACCTAGGCACACTTAGGCCAAAAATAATGGTATTAAAAGAGGAAAGTAGCAGTAAATATTACATATATATTATTAATAAAAGAATCTTCCCCAAGACAATGCATTTACATTTGTGAATTTGAACTATGCAATGTTTGGATGAAAAAAAATCTAGTTTACCATGGGAGTTTAGAGAATCATTTTATGAAAACTTTTTTTTTTATTTTGAGGAAGAATAGAATATGAAAACTTTCCCCCCCAGCATTTCTCAATTCCCCCACTCTCTCCCACTCAAATTTCACTCTCCCCCCACTCAAATTACTTAGGAATTAATATATTACTTCTTAAATTCTATATACTCTTAAAATAATTTGATTGGTTACCTTTTCTGAGAGTGCAGTAGGATTTTTATTCTTATTTATTAATTTTGATATAAACTTAGAAATCATCAAATGTATTTTGGAGAGAGAAGATTCAGATCAGTGTTGTTTTTAGAAGTCAGATTTTGGAGGGTTTAGAATTGAGATAAAAGAAATAAAGCAGGAGTTAATATAGAAAACTTTCTCAGGAAATAGTCACAACAGTGAGAAGAGATAAAGGACAACAGCTACTAAGTAAGGCCAAATAAAATGAGAGATTTTAGAAGGGTTGCAGAGAACATGTGTTTTTTAAGATTTCAGGAAAGCAACCCGTAGATAGAGAAAAATCAAAGAGTAATGTAGAATAAAGTAAAGGCAATTGGATGCAAGGTGATATAAAGGGATCTGATATGTATATACTCATATACTGCATTTATGTGCATATGTATAAATATGTACATATAGGCATTTATACATTATTATATCTAAACAATTATAATAGATTAAAAAGTTGATTGATGTAGTTACCAACAGATATCATGAAAAGGACATTTATTACAATTTAGTAGGCATGACATTTTTGACAACCAAAAGATGATTCATAGTGTAATCAATTCTTTGAGTGCAGACCTTTGGCAAGAGAGAAGGTTAAAATTAATATCAAATTAAGAGGAATAAGAATAAGAGGCCACTGGTTTCAATTAAAATAATCTCTTTCTGAGCTTTTTATTGTTGATAATGACTGTCCCAAAATTCTATCAAAACAGCTTTTACCAAAGATCCAGATCTGATCCTGTCATTTCCATGCTCAAATACCTTCATTAGTTTTACATTAAATTATGATAGAATATATTCTCTACAATATATCCCCAAAATATTTGGTTCATCTTTACTTCATTTTCCCCTTTCTTTTAATCTACATGACTGTCAAATTGACTAACTAGCTCATCCCAAAAATGAATATTCCATCTCCATTCTCTCTGTTTCCACAAAGTTTCACTCAAACCTAAAATTATTTCTTTCCTAATTTTGGACTGAATTTCCCTACCTTTATATAAGGTTCAGCCCATGTCCTTAATACCTTTGCCAAAGTAAGTAAATAATAAATATTTGTTAAATGGACATTCTGCAATGACAAGTGAATAAACAGAGTTCAACATAGGTATTTAACAATTTATAGACTACTATAAGGAACAAAATAATTTTCACAATGAGAAATTCAGAAGAATTAGTAAAATCTTTGCCAAAAAAGAGCAAACTTTAACCTGTTTTCCAAAAAGAATAACCAAGGAAAAATAAAAAGATTATATTCATAGATTTACCAAATATTAAAGCTGAGGATATCTGATAATTACATTAAATAAATGGTATCATAAAATAATTATCATAAATTAAAATATAAAATTAATAATATTAATCAATTCAGTTTGATTTAATAAAATTCAAACATTTGTTAAACCCCAAGTAAATGTACAATCATATGCAAAGCAATGGAAATAAAAAAGAAAAAGTAAAGTGAAGAGAGAAATAATTGTGCTTCCCTCAAGGAATTCTCTATCATTTTATTTAAGGGATAGTATGTGACTACAAGTAATTAAACAAAAGACAAAAGATATTCAATGTGAATTAAACTTATTGTCATTTGGTTACCATGATCACAGTTAATATCCATATTTTAACAGTAAAAGGGAACGTCTAATAAAATTCTATCCACTCTAATTATCCAACATGCATATATTTTAAATAATTACTCTATAAATTTCAATCTATTCTTTTTGGAATTTTTCTTTTGTTTTGTTTTTGCAAGGCAATATGACTAAGTGACTTGTCCTAGGTCACACAGGTAGGTAATTATTAAGTTTCTAAGGCCCTATTTGAACTCAGGTCCTCCTGACCCCAGGGCCAGTGCTCTACCCACTAAGTCACCTAGCTGTCCCTCAATCTATTATTAAAGCCAATACAGTAGTCTCATTTGGAAGATGTCATTAGATCTTATTTCTCATTTCTGAATCAATTTGCATAAATCTGAAATATGTTAGGTTAGAGATACACACTGGTCAGTGGTTATAGTGATCTGGTTTTTAATAATCCCAAAGACTGCTGCTTCTATGATAAATCATTATTTGATCAAAAATAGGGAAACTGGAAAGTACTTTAGTAGACACTAGGCATAGAACAAGATCTCATATCATAGCTCATAATAAGATCAAAAGAGATAAATGATTTAAATATCTTAATTAGTAGAGTATAGAAAAATATTTCTATCATATAAATAAGCTAAGAATTTATGAATGAAGAAGAAATAAGTCTAATTAAATTTATTAGGAACAGAGCAAAAATATATAATAATGAACAATATCTGATAAATAATCAAAGAATTTAAAAGGCAATTTCAGTAGAAGATTCAAAGCTTTCAAGTCACATAAATGCTTTGTTACTATTTTTAATATTTTTCTTTTTATTCAATTACATGTAAATAAAGTTTCTAACATTCATCTTTTTATAGGCTTTTGATTTCCACATTTTCTACTTCCCTGCCTTCCCTTCCCTCCTTCCCATGACAGAATGTAATCTGATTTTGTATAATCCTATTTAACATATTTCTGTTCTAGTCATGTTATAAAAGAATCAGAACTGAAAGAAAAAAATGAGAAAAAAAACATAAGTTTTAAAAAGTGAAAATTGTATGTTTTCGTCTGCATTCAGACACCATAATTTTTTCTCTTCATGTGGATGTTTTTTTTTACATTACAAAACATTGAAATTTTTTTTGTCAATGTACTACTGAGAGCTTAGTCCATCATAATTGATCATAATGTGTACAATGCTCTCCTGCTTGTGCCCACTTAATTCAGTTTCAGTTCAAGCAAATGTTTCTAGGATTTTCTAAAGTCCAGCTGCTCATGATTTTTTTATATTTTTTCCAAAGATATTATTTATTTTGAGTATTACAATTTTTCCTCTAATCTTGCTTCCCTACCCCCACCTCCCACAGAAGGCAATTTCCCAGTCTAGACATTGTTTCCATGATATATACTGATCCAAATTGAATGTGATGAGAGAGAAATCATATCCTTAAGGAAGAAAAATAAAGTATAAGATATATCAAATTTACATAATAAGATAATTTATTTTTTAATTGAAGGTAATACTCTTTGGTCTTTGTTCAAACTCCACAATTCTTTCTCTGGATACAGACGGTATTCTCCATTGTAGAAAACTCAAAAACTGTCCCTGATTGTTGCACTGATGGAATGATCAGGTCCATCAGGTTTGATAATCACCCCCATGTTACTGTTAGGGTTTTCCAGGCTTTCCTGAATTCCTATCCCTCCTGGTTTCTATCAGAACAAGAGTGTTCCATGAGATACATATGCCACAATTTTTTTCAACCATTCCTCAGTTGATGGCCATTCACCTGATTTCCAATTCATTGCCACCACAAACAGGGATGCCATGAATTTTGTTTTTGCAAGTGATGTTTTTACCCTTTATCATCATCTCTTCAGGGTATAGACCCAGTACACTCATGATTTCTTACAGAAAAATAGAATTCCATCAAATTCATTTGCCACAATTTGTTCAAACCATTCATTAATTGATGGGTATCTCCTGAATTTTCAATCCTTTGCCTCTAAAAAACAGTTGAACTTTTCATTTCCTCTTTTTCCCCCCTCTACTGTAATATATCACTTATCCCTCTTCATAAGATGTAATTTGTCTCACTCAACTCCCATTTCATCCACTCTGAATACAATGCCTTTTTCATGTCCTAATTTTAATATTTTTTCCTCAAAATCAACTTATGCCAATGCCTTCTGTCTAAATATACATACTCTAATAGGGTTATAGGTCTCAAGAGTTATGCCATTATCCTCACAAATTTAATCTTATTGAATAACATTCCTTTTTCTCCTTCATCTTTTTTATGTTTCCATTGAGTCTTATGTTTTAAGATCAAATTTTCTGTTCAGCTGTTTTTTTATCAGGAAAATTTGAAAGTCACTTATTTATATAAATGTCTATCTTTAGCCTTAAAAATATGTTCAATTTTTCTGGGTGGTAGATTATTGATTGTAATTCAAGATTTTTGTTCTCTGTAATATCATATTTCTGGTATTTTGATCCTTTAATGATGACTCCTGACTGTAGAGTTTGGAATTTAAATTGAAAATAATTTAAGGAAATGACAGAAAAAAAGAGCAAGCCCATTAAGATTGATCATCAACTCCATGCTGTGTATAGTGTTCTTCTGGTTCTGCTCATCTCACTCAGCATCAGATTATGGAAATCCTTCCAGGCTTCTCTGAATTATCATCCCTTCTGGTTTCTAATAGAACAATAATGTCCCTTAACATACATATAACACAATTTGTTCAGCCCTTCCCCAGTTGATGGATATTCACTTGATTTCCAATTCTTTGCTATGGATATTTTAGTATAAGTCATGTTTTTACCATTTTGCATGACTTCTTCAGGGTATAGACCCAGTAGTTTTATTACTGGATCAATGAATATGCATATTTTAATTCCCTTTTGGGCATAATTCGATATTGCTCTCCAGAACTGTTGGATGAGTTCACAGATCCACCAACAACGAATTAGTGTGCCAGATTTCTCACATCCCTTCCAACATTGAACATTTTCCTTTCTTGTTATATTGACCAATCTGAAAGGTGTAAGATGGTACCTTAGAGCTGCTTTCATTTGCATTTCTCTAATCAGTAATGATTTTGAGAAATATTTGTATGAACATAGATAGTTGTGAGAAAAAAATATTTATTTAAAAAGACCAAAAAAATCACCAAAAATAATATGATAACAGAACATCATTATTGTGAAAGGGAACTTTGAAACACCAACTGAAAAGAGGATAACAATTTCAAAACACCAAAGGGCACAATCCCAAAGTAAAATGGAAAGTCATATCAAGTACAGAAAGATCTCGAGGGAGAATTCTAAAAAGAAATTTAAATATTGTATAAGAGAGGAAGAAGAAAAACAGGGGTACTGAAAACAGTGTACTGAAAAAGAATTATGGGCAAAAGTAGAATTTGCCAAATGGAAAAGGAAATATAAAAATCTACTGGGGGAAACAGCATACAATTGACCAAACAGAAGAGAAGGTACAAAATTAATTGAAGAAAACAAACCATTAAAAGTTAAAAATGGGCTAGTCAAAGTTCTTAAAGGCACCAAGAATCAATCAAACAAATTCAAAAGATTGAAAAATGGATGAAAATGTAAAATATCTCAAACAAAAACAACTGATCTGGAAAATAGATGCTGGTAAGACAGATTCAGAATTATTGGATCCTGTGAAAAGCCATAATCATAAGGAGGAACTAGACAGTATCTGTTTTATCTAGGAAATGCCCTGATGTCCTGGAACCAGAGAGTAAAACAAAATTTAAAAGAATTCCTCAATAACCTAAGGAATGAAACCCCAAAATAAAAACTCCAAAGAAAATTGTTTTTTCTAATGTCAATTAAGAAATAACAATTCAAATATCAAGAAGTGATGATCAGGAAAATACAGAATTTAACAGATGCAACATAATAAGACCAGGGTCAAGGCATATACCATTAGGAAGGCAATGGCGCTTATATACCAATCAAGAATCATCTACACAAGAAAATCAAACCTAATGCTCAAAGAAGAAAAATGAAATAGGAATTCAAATTTTCATTAGGAAAAAGTCAGAACTAAACCAAAATTTTCACCTCTATTATCAAGAACAAAGAACAAAATAAATGGGTAAAGAGAGAAAAGAAAATAGAAGGAATTATATAGATCTAAAGCACTTATATTCGAACATGGGAAGATGGTGTTTTATATATCCAAATGGCCTTGACAATCCATTTTCCCCTCTCTTATTCACCTTTCCCTGTCAGGAAAGATATTTTTTTTCTTTTTTTTCTTTTTTTTCTTTTCTAATTTTTTTTTAATTCTCATTTCGTACAAATGTTTTTTTACATTAATAAAATATAGACTTGCTTGGGTGAAAAATTAAAGGGGAGAGAAAAAAAATTAAAATAAAAAAATAATAGTAATAACTGTAGGTATGGCCAGGTGGCACAATGGATGAAGCACCAGACATGGAGCTATGAGCACCCGAGTCCATATCCAGCGTCGTAAACCCAATAATCCCCCAGCCATGTGACATGCAAGCCACCCAATCCCCACTGCCCTGCAAAAACCAATAAGAAGAAAGAAAAAAAAAGAACCAAAATAAAATAAAATAGTTATAATAGTAGGGGTGGCTGGGTGGCAGACAGAGTATTGGCCCTTGAGCCAGGAGCACCTGGGTCCAAATCCAGCCTCAGACACCCAAAGATCATTATGCTATGTGGCTCCAGGCAGGCCACCCAGCCCCACTTGCCCTGCACCCTCCCCCAAATAATAATAACAAAAAATGTGCTTCAGTCTTTGTTCCAACACCATCAACTCTGTTGTGAGTGGATCACATTCTTTATGATAAGTCCATCACAAAAGTTACTTCCATATTTTTCCACTGTTGCCATTGCTAATCGCAACTCTCTCCTTTCTTATTTCTCCACTACCCTGTACTGTTTTCTCTCTCTTTTCACTCTGACTCTGCTGTAGGGTCGCTGAGTGGCACAGCAGACAGATCCCTGGTCCTGGGGCCAAGAAGCCCTGAGCCCCCATACCACACCTTAGGCCCATAATCTACCTGGCCCTATGTTCCTAGGCATGCCATCCAATCCCAGCCTCTTGAAAGAAGTAAAAAAGAAAATGTGATATATCTGGCCACTCTACCCCCATGGTCCACCCTCTCCTCCTTTATTCATATCCCCACCCCTTCCCCCTGCTCCCCTCCTTCTTACTCCAGATGTCTATACCCCATTGAGTATATATGCTGTTTCCTCTCCGAGCCATCTCTGATGAGAGCAAAGGTTCCCTCATTCCCCCTTGCCTCCCCCCTTCCATATCATTGCAATCACTCACTGTAATAATAAAAAAAATTTTATTATGTGAAATGTCTTGGACTATTCCCCCTCTCTTTTTTCTTTCTCCCTTTCCATTTCCCTTTTTTCCTATTGACTGAATTTTTACACCGTATTTTATCTTCAAATTCAGCTTGCTCCTGTGCTTCAACTACAAAAGCTCCCTCTACCTGCTCTATTAAATGAGATGATTCATATGAATACTATCAGTATCATTTTTCTATACATGCAATTCATCCTCATTAAGTCCCTCATATTTCCCCCCTCTCCTCCAATCTCCATGCTTCACCTGAGTCCTGTATCTGAAGATCAAACCTTCTGTTCAGCTCTGGCCATTCCAAAAGGAACATTTGAAATTCCTCTGGTGCATTGAAATTCCATCTTTTTCCCTGGAAGAGGACATTCAGCCTTGCTGGGTAGTTCATTCTGGGCTGCATTCTAAGCTCTTTTGCCTTCCAGTATATTGTATTCCAAGCCCTACGAGCTTCCAATATAGTTGCTGCTAAGTCCTGTGTGATCCTGACTGCAGCTCCACGATATTTGAACTGTGTCCTTCTGGCTGCTTCTAATATTTTCTCTTTGACTTGGGAGTTCTGGAACTTGTCTATAATATTCCTAGGGGTTGGTTTTTTGGGACCTCTTTCTCGGGGGGATCGGTGGATTCTCTCCATTTCTATTTTGCCATCTGCTTCTAGAATATCAGGGCAATTTTCCTGTACTAATTCTTTGAAAATGATGTCAAGGTTCTTTTCCTGATCATGACTTTCAGGTATTCCAATAATTTTCAAATTATCTTTCCTAAGTCTGTTTTCCATATCAGTTGCTTTTTCAATGAGATATTTCACATTTTCTTCGAATTTTTCATTTTTTTTTGATTTTCAAGTATTGATTCCTGATTTCTGGTAATTTCATCAATCTCCCTGAATTCTATTCTTTGTCTGAAGGATTTATTCTCCTCAGAGAGTTTTCTTATCTCTTTTTCCATCTGATCAATTTTGCTTTTTAAAGCATTCTTCTCCTCAATAACTTTTTGAACTGTTTTATCCTTTTGACCTAAGCTGTTTTTTAGCATGCTACTTTCTTCAGCATTTTTTGGATTTCCTTGACTGAGCTGCTGACTTCATTTTCATGTTTCTCCTTCATCTCTCTCCTTTCTTTTCCCAGTTTTTCTTCTAACTCCCTCATTTGATCTTCAAAGTCTTTTTTGAGCTCTATCATAGCCTGAGCCTAATTTCTGTTTTTTCTTGGAGTCTTTAGATGCAGAAGCTTGTGCTTCCTCATCTTCAGACTGAGTATTTTGATCCTTCTTGGGCTCATTTGCAAAATATTTCTCAATGGTCTTCCTCTTATTTCTTTGGTTGTTCATTTTCCCAGCGTAAGCCTGTTTTTGGGGGGGTGCTTCCTGAGCTTTTGGGACACTCCCACAAGGGTCTCAGTGTGTGAGGTTCTGTCCTCCCTCCTGGTCTGTGAATGACCATAAGCACCCTGCTCTGCCATGGGGCCGAGGTGGGGGGACCCTATTGTTCTATGGGGGGGGCCTAGACTGGGAACTGGATCTGAATGTGGTCAGAGCCCCAGAGTCCTGTTCCAGGGGCAGAGGACAGAGCTCTGCAGTCTCACTCTTCACTCCCCTCCCTCAGCTCAATGGGTTCATGCCCTGGGGGCTCCTGCTTACCAGATCAGCCTGCTTCTGTTTCCTGGATCAGGGTTGCTGAAAGACCAAGATGCTTGCTGTGTCCCCTGAGGGCTGGTCTCCATGTGCTTGCTCTGGCAGAGGTCCCCCACTTTGTGCTGGTGCTCCCCAGGGTGCAGCTCTGGAGACTCCCCCGCTGCTGTGAGCCGCAATTCCCAGCGCCCTGGGGCTGCCTCCAGGAGGCTGAAGTTCTTTGGCTCTGGTGGGCCACCCCTCTGCCTGGCCTCCCCTCCAACCCCGCGGAGCAGAGCCTTTCTGCTCTTTTCCAGGTTACCTTGAGTAGGAGAACTGCCTCACTGGGTCCCTTTGTGGGTTCTGTCTCTTGAAAGTTTAGTTAGAGTCCTTAGCTTATGAGTTTTATCAGAGAGCTCCTAAGACTTGATCCCTTCATGTCACCATCTTGTCTCCACCCCTTCAAGATATTTTTTTCAACATTCAACTGATTATGTATATTATTCCCTCTCTGAGATAATACTAATGAGATTAAATTTCAAGTGAAGTTCTTCACCCACCTTCTCATCTTTCCCTTCACTGTAATAGGTCATTTCTGCTTCTTCACATGAAATATTTTACCCCATTCTATCTCTACCTTCCCTCTGTATCTAATGTACTTTTTTCTTATCTCTTTTTTTTCTGTCATTCCCTTAAATTATTTTCATTTACATACACATTATTTTGAATAATCTTTCTAACCAGGGGTGAGGAACTTTTTCCATCAAGACCATTTGAATATTTATAATGTAATTCATGGGTGATATTTCATCAAACCATTTACTTAATCCAAGAAGAGCTATACTAGGAGGAGGCTAGGGATTAGTCAGTAAATAATACCAGGTAAAAAGTCATTAAGAATTAATATAGTAGAGGGAAAGAAGGTAATGTGTGAAGACTGAGGAGCGCCTTCTCAATAGATTTACTCCATACAGGAATAACATGTTTTACAATTTGGGTTAAAAATCTATCCTGCTTTACAGGGAAGTTAGGGGATTGGGGGAAGAAGGAACTGATAAAAGGGAAGGTGAAGGAAAAAATAAACATAACATAAAGTTAAAATTTAAAGAAAAATTAAAAGGGAAAGGGGAAAGTGGTTAAAAGAAAAAAGAGGAAAAGATAAAAGTAAAGTATGAACACAGAAAGATAGCATGGAGAGAAATGAAGAGTTATTAAGCTTAAATATAAATGTGAATGGGATGAACTCTCCCACAAGACAGAAATAAATAGCAGGATGAATGAAAACTCAAAATTCTACAATATATTGTTTAAAAGAAACACATTTGAAGCAGAGAGATACACACATGATAAAGGTAAAAGGATGGAGTAAAATAATTAATACTTCAGTGGAAGGAAATAAAAAATCGGAGGTAGTGATCCTGATCTCAGACAAAGCAAAGGCAAAAATAGATCTCATTAAAAGGGATAAAGAAGGAAATTACATCTTAAAATGTATCATAGGCAATGAAGTCATAACATTATTAACCAAATACACACATAGTGGCATGGCATTCTTAGAGGAGAAACTTAATGAATAACCAGAAGACAAAGAAAATAAAACTATAATAGAAGGGGACCTTAACTTCTCTCTTTCCCTCACAAAAAAGAAGTGAAAAAGGTGAATGAAATCTAAGAAAACTTAGATATGATAGACCTCTAATGAAAACTAAATGGGGATAGAAAAGAATACATAGTTTTCTCCGCAGTACATGGCACCTATAGTAAAATAGACCATATATAGTAAGGCATAAAAACATTACAATCAAATGCAAAATGGCAGAAATAGTAAATGCATACTTTTCAGATCATGATGCAATAAAAATTTCATTCAATAAAGGACTATGGAAAGATACATCAAATATTAATTGGAAATTGAATATGTTAATTTTAAAGAATAAATTGATCAAACAACAAATCATAGAAATAAGTATTTCATCTAAGTAAATGATAACAATGAGATAACATATCAAAAATTATGGGATGCAGACTAAATAGCATAAGAATAAAATGAAAAAAAGATCAATGCAATGAGTATGCAATTAAGAACAAAATGAGAGAAAAAAGAAATTAAAAGTCCTCAATAATTACCAAATTATCAATTCTGAAAATCAAAGGAGAGATCAATAAAATTGAAACCAAGAAAACCATTGTTCTAATAAATAAAACTAATCGTTGGTTTTATGAAATAAACAATAACATAGAAAAATGTTGGTTAATCTAATTAGAGAAAAGAAAGCATACCAAATTGCTATTATAAAAAAGGAAAAGGGTGAACTCACCACTAATGAGGAGGACATTAAAAGGATAATTCAGAGCTACTTTGCCCAATTGTATGTCAATAAATCTGAATACCTGAATGAAACTGATGAATATTTACAAGCTTGCAAAATCCCCAGATTAACAGAAAAGGAAATACAATATTTAAATAATCCCATTTCAGAAGAAAAAATTGAAGAAACCACCAATAAACTCCCTAAGAAAAAGTTTCCATGTCCGGATGTATTTACAAATGAATTTTGCCAAATATTTAAGGAACAATTAATTATAATTCTTCATGAACCATTTAAAAATAGAATTAGTTATGCCAAATTATTTTCATGACACCAATATGGTGTTGATACCTAAACCAGAGTCAAAATAGTCAAAGAAAAACAACCTTCTTCACTAAATATTGAAGCAAAATTCTTGAGTAAAATTACAGCAATGAGATTACAGAAAGTTATTGTTAGGCTAATATGCCATGATCGGATAGGATTTATACAGTTTAGGCATGGATGATTCAGTTTTAGAAAACACTCAGCTTAATTGAACATATTAAATAACCAAATCAGCAGAAATGACATGATTATCTCAAGGGATGCTGAAAAAGTCCTTAGCAAAATACAACATCCATTACTATAAAAAATATTATAATATAGGAATAAATAGAATTTTTTAAATAAAATGCACACTCTATACAAAATCATCAACAAAAATTATATGTATTGGGGATTAACTAGGAGCATTTTTCAATATGATCATGGAAAGAAGAATGGCCAATATCACCTTTGATTTTTAACTACTAATGAGGAGGACATTAGAAAAAAAGAAGAAAACAATTGAAGAAATTAGAATTGGCAATTAGGAAGCAAAACTTTCACTCTTTGCAGATGATAGAATTGTATACATAGAGAATCCCCATAAAATTATCTAAAAGCTACATGAAAAAATTAATAACTTCAGCAAAGTAGTAGGTTATAAAATAAAATCACATAAATGATAAGTCTTAATATATATGGGCAACCAAATCCAAGGGCAAGAGAAAGAAGGAGAAATTGCCTCTAAAGTAACTGAAGACAGCATAAAATACTTGGGAATCTGCTTCACAAGACAAACACAGAAAACTGTGAATGACAATTCTGACCAAAGTAAATTGTTTATTCGGTGTCATATCAATAAAACCATCAAATATCTATTTTACTGGGCTCATCTGGAGAAACTAAAGGTCATGAATAGCAAGGGGAAAGGATAAAAAAAATGTTAAGGAAAGTGGCCTATCTCTATGAGATCTAAAACTATACAATAAAGTGGCAGTCAGCAAAACGTCCTGATAGTGATTATGATATACAGCAATGGAGCAATTGATTAGAATAGGTATGAAATGCACAGCAGTAAATGGTTACAGTAATCTATTGTTGACAAACCTCAAAACCTTAACTTCTGGGATAATAACTTTCTCTTCTACAAAACTTGTTGGGAAAACTGGAAAATAGCATGGCAAAAACTTAGCATGGACCCACATCTCACACCCCATACCAAAATAAGGTCAAAATGGGTACAGCATTTAGACATAAAGGGCCATGCCACAGATGAATTAACAGACCAAGAAATACTCTATCTGTCAAATATATGGAAAGGGGAGAAATTTAAGACTAAGTGATATAAAAAAGTACTTTGTAAATTACAAAATGAATGATTTTTACTGTATTAAATTTAAAAGGTTTTGCACTCATAAAACCAATGCTGTCACAAGATTAAAAGATAAACAGAAATCTTGGAAACAATTTTCACAGCAAGGGGTTCTGATAAAGGTCTCATTTCTAAAATAAGTAGAGAAATGAATCTAATTTGTAATGTTACCAGTCATTTCCCAATTGACACACGGTCAAATGAGATAAACAGGAATTTTTCAAATGAAATTAAAACTATACTTAATAATATGAAAAATGCTCAAATCAGTACTGATTAGAAAAAATCATATTAAAACAACTATGAAGTATCACTTCACACCTATCAAATTGTTGAAGAGGGCAAAAAGGGAAAAAAAAATCAATATTGGAGAGGTTGTGGGAGGAGTGAAACATTAATGTATTGTTGGCGGTGTTGTGAACTAATCTAAGCATTCTAGATAGAAATATGAAGCTTTGCCCAGAGAGCAATTAAGTTGATTATACACTTTGACCCAATACTAGGTCTATTTCCATAAGGTAATCATAAAATAGGAGAAAAGTTTCACATATTCAAAAATATTCCTAAAAGCTTTTTTTTAGTAGCCAAGAATTGGAACTTGAGGGGATGCCCATCATTTGGAAAATGCTTGAACAATGTATGGTATATGAATATTATGGAGAACTATTGTTCTATAAGAAATCATGAATGATTCAATTCTAAATAAGAAAGGAAAGAATTGCAAGAATGATGCTGAGTGAAAGGAGCAGAAGCAAGAGAATATTATACAACAACATTGTGAGATCAACTTTAATGGATGTAGTGCTTCTCCTCAGTTAAGAGAGCTAGGACAACCTTGGAAGACCTGTTATGGACAATGCCATCCATACCCAGATGTACAAAACAAAACAAAACAAACAAAAAACCCTATAGCATCTGAATGAAACACTGTTCACTTTTTTTTTGTTTTTTTCGAGGCATTGGGGTTAAGTGACTTGCCCAAGGTCACACAGGTAGGTAATTAAGCATCTTAGGCTGGATTTGAACTGAGGTACTCCTGACTTCAGGGTCGGTCCTCTATCCACTATGCCACCTAGCCACCCCACACTATTCACTATTTAGCAATTTCTTTTATGTTTTTCTTCCTTATCCCATGGTTTTCTTTCTTTTCCCTCAATCTTAATTACTCATACACAAAATGCCTAATATTTAAACATGTTTATCACAGATGTACATGTACAATTTTCACTTTTGAGAGAATGTGTGGGAAAGTTAGGAGGAAAGAAACTTGTACATGTTTGTTGAAAATTGTTCATTACATGTAATAGGAAAAACAAGACATCAATTACAATAAAGACAAAGCAGATTTTTATCAGTTTCAGCATTAAAGGATCTGGGAGAGGGCCTGGAATATGATATTCCAGAGGGCAAAGGAATTTTGTAACAAGAATCAACTATTTTAAAAAATTCCGTTTATTCTTTCAGGGAGAAAAGATGACTTTTCAACAAAATGCAGATTTTCAAACATTCCTAAAAAATAAGACCAGGACTGAATAGAAAATTTGATCTTCAAATGTCAGAATCAAGAGGTATATAAAAAAAGCAAACAGCATGGAAGTGATATGTTAGTTAATTCCTGAGAACTCTTTTTCTCTTAGAACAATTGAATAGAACATATTTAGACAAAGGTTGTGGGTATAAATTGCATGTGATGTGATCAAAACTTAACCCCTTCAGTGATTTTGCTTTTCATGATTCATTAGCTCATAAAGATTATAATTCTATATAAAATACTTGGGAAGAGGGTGGAGTATAAACTTGATTATAATATGATTATGTTTATGGCTCTTGAGAATTGTATTTCTAAGGGACAGCTGAGCGGAGTATACTTGGGCAAAGACTATGGGTATAAATTGACTATGAGGTAATTTTACCTCTACATCAATCAATCAACTATCAATCAATTCTTGAGAATTATACATCTAGTGGGACTGATAAAATTAGCATATCTTGATTAAATTTGTGGGTATGGTTTAAAGCAGTCAAAATATGAAAAGAATGGTTATACTAGGAGTAAGAGAAACACTAGATAATACCGTGTGAAGAGGCACAAGACCTATTAAAGTAGAGGGAAAGAAAGGAGGAAGTGAATATTGTGTAAACCTAATTCTCAGCAGTATTTGGCCTAAAGAAGAAATGACATGAATTACCAATTTGATTTAAAAATTTATCATACCCTATAAGAAAATAGGAGGGAAAGGGGAAAGATGAAAATAAAAGTAAAAAAAAAATGGAAAAGAGAAAGCAAGAAGGAAAGGGAAAAGAGTTGGTAGAAAGAAGAGCTATTCAAGAGGCAGCAATTAGAATCAAAATATTGGTAAGGAGGGATAAGGGGAAAAGAAAGAGAAAAGTATAAATGGGCAAAACAACATGGAGGGAAATAGTAATTATAACTGTAAATGTGAATATGCTGTTTTTTTCTCATTGATTTTTCTACCTTTGTTCTAATTCCTCTTTCACAACATGAATAAAATAGAAATGTGTTAAATACAAGTGCACATAACTCAGCTTTTACCAGATTATTATTCAAACACCAGTGAAGAAAGGATATATGGTAGAAAAGTGTGTAACTCATAAGATTGCAAAATGGATGAATGTTGAAAATAACTTTTCATGTAACTGGAAAAAATGATTAAAATTTTAAAAAATCATGAGGACCTAAACTTCAGAAAAGTCTGTAAAGACTTTTGTGATCTGATGCTGAGTAAAATGAACAGAAATAAATGTAATTATACACACTAATAGCCACATTGTGTCATGTTATAATATGATAAATTCATTCTCAGAAGTATAATAAGCAAGACAATCCCAAAGGAAATTTGATAGAAAGCACTATGCATATCCAGAGATAGAACTATGGAGTCTGAATGCAGACCAAAGCTTAAAATTTTCAGTTATTATAAATGTGTTTTAAATTATGTTTTTCTCTAATTTCCCCTTTTTGATTTGATTCTTTTTTCAGAACATGATTAATATGAATAATTATTTGACATTGTTATATACGCATTACTTATTTTTTTATTGCTTTCTATAAGAAAGAAGGGAAAGCAGGTGAGAAGAGAGAAAAAAGTGAAACTCAAAAATGTTACAAAATGATTGTTGAAAACTATCTTTTCATTTAGTTGGAAAATTAAATCAATTATATATTTAAAAAAGGAAATATTCTTGAAGCAGATGGTAAAATGGTGTAGAAAGAATCTGCTGATAACATTATGAGATACCAAAATGAAAGCTATCAGGAATACTATAGCCAAATTTCAGAGTTTGCAGAGCAAAGAAAAATTTTGTGAGTATCCAGGAAGAAATAATTCAATTTTCATGGAGCCACAGTCAGGGTAACACAAAATTTATCAACTTCTACATAAAGCAGTCATAGGACTTAGAATATGGTATTACTGAAGGCAAAAGAGTATAAATAACAACTAAGAATTATACTCAGAGAAACTGAGCATACTCTCTGGGCAAAAGATGGATATTCAGTGGCATAGAGGACTTTAAAACTTTCAGGAAGAGAAGACCAAGGCTAAATGGAATATTTACTCTACAGTTATGAGATCTAAGTAAAGCATAAAAAAGATAAAAAGTAAAAACCAATAAGAATGGACTTAATTATATTGAAATACTTAAATTCCTGCATGGAAAGATTATACTGATAATTAATATGAATATTCTCATATACTATGGCAGTTAGAAGGAGCCATTATACACAAGCCACAGATGGGAATTGAATATGAAGGGATAATATATTAAAAAGATGGAGTTAAATGGTGAGATTGAATTAGTTAAGTTATTTCACATATGTTGAGAGCCACTTGAGTAAGTTTGGGTTTGAAGGTTAGTTTTGACTAAAAAACCTAACTTCTGGTGACCCTCTAGCTGAAGGCTTTCCATGGAACTCTGATTTGATAATACAACTACATTATTCATGGCCTCACCTGTTGATAGCCCCGTTCCTCAACTTCTTGAACTGGGTTACATTCTGCCAGGTAACACCCTGCCGAAATTACTGTTACATGATTGTTTTTATCCTGTATGCTAATTTTGTGGTATTCTGTTATAAAGAACTGTTTGATACTATCAATAAACGACTCTGCTAGTTGTCAGCTAGCACCCACCCCAAATGCTCACATGTTTCTTTTCTCTCCTGAGCTGAATGAATCCCCTTGTGGATAGGGGAACTCAACATTGGGCACCCTTACGTGGGGCAGGCACAGGGGACTTGAAGATGTCTGGAGGCTGAGATAGTTTTTCAGGAGAAGAAAACACCCTATTAAGGCCATGGTAATCCTAGGATGATTCAGGTGACAGAAAGACTTGATGGGAGCAGATAAGTGACATCAGCTTTGTACTTTCTTTTTCCAAGCAGGTACAGAGGGTGTAATAGTGAACTAACTTGTTATAGAACTAAAGAAGCCAGGGCAGAACATAAACAGTTTGAGGAAACTGGCTGAAGAGAAGGGCTTGTTAATTATCAAAAAACAGATAAGATTTTATAAATCATTTATTAATGTTCACCATGGTTCCCAAGGAAAGGAGAATTGAGCTTAGAAGTTACTTTGAATCTGATTGGAGAACAGTGTGTAAACAGATAAATGAATATTAATATGATAAATTGCTGTTGACGTTTTCTCTTCCCTGTTTCTTCCCTGTGATTCTGCCAGAATGTCTTCTCCCCCCCTCCTTCTCCCTCTCCACAGATTGTCTATTGTATAATTCTGGCCCTTATATTTCGACCTTGAAGTTTAGCAGACAGAATATTTTTAGAACAAGGAAAAAGGACGAGAGAGAGAGAGAGAGAGAGAGAGAGAGAGAGAGAGAGAGAGAGAGAGAGAAGATTTGGATAAACAAGTGTTAAAAAAGAAATTTATTTGAAGTTAAAAGAATCAGGAAAGAGAGTGTATATTCCAAATATGTTATATAAAGAAATCATAAAAAGAAATGCTATTTTTAATTTGAAAAAATTTTGGGGAAATAACTTCTAAAAATACAAGAGAATCAGGTTAATTTTAAAGTATATAATTTGGGTACAATGTAATACCATAAATAAATAAATAAACAATTAAATAAATGAATGAATGAATGAATGAATGTATGAATAAATAAATAAATAAAAGAAATAAGGGGAAACAAAATAGTTAATCTTTTACCAGAATGATATTGTAACATTATAGCTTCAGCAGTTTATCGATATTAATTCTGATAATGTTAGTTTTTACAGAAAATTCTGGTTCTAGTGAGTATTTGAAAACTGAAGATTCCACTCCTCTCCCCAGGAAAGACTTAGGACTGTCTCCTTTGAAAAAAGAAGTTATTTGGTTTATTCTGTTTATAGAAGGGGGACAGGGGATATTCCATTTAGCCTGAAAGATTTTTGAGTGACTGTCTTCTCAAAATTTATTCTAGGTAAAATCCAGATCTTTTAAATGGTAATACCCATCTATGGAAAAATGTATTGTGATACATGGAACATTCTATGTATTCTCTGTAGTGTGAGAGCTACGTGGGGTTTTTCTATGGAGTTCAGGTGCCTCTCTGGTTCAAAGCGCTCTGATTCTGTTTGTTGTGTTTTTTATGTGTTTCTTCTAAAATATGGGCAGAGGGAAGCTCTTAGTTGTCTCTGCATGTTCAGGACTGCTGTCATATCTTTGTGTCCTGATTGGCCAATCCTCTTTCCTTTGGATCTTTTTCTTTTTTCCAAAAAGCTCATGATTCAGTATCACAGGAGATTTCCCTGAAAATCATGTTGTTTTGGGGGAAAAGAAGGGGTTCTTTTAATTTTCTCTTATTTTCTATTGTTTGTTTTCTGGTCTGATTGTCTAACAGAGTTTTACTAATTGATTTGGCAAATTATACTTATAAAGGACCTAGTAGAAATTGAAATTGTCATTAAAATTATTTTTCTTAAATGATCTTGTTAAATGAGTTTATGGAAAAGAATATGCAACTGTATATTAAAGGAGAATATAAATAGTTCAGTCTGAGTAATGAGTTATGAAAAGATTTGAATAAAGAAAAGGAGTTGCAAGGAAAAATGAAAAGGCATATAGAGACCAAATTGGGGGGGTTAGCCATTTGTGAAGTGTGGAAGTTGGTTTAAGCATGCAGAAAATAAGTCTTATATGTTTGACTTTGAATAAATAAGAGATGGACTTTTTAATGTTGAAAAGTGATTTACAAATCCGTGTAGTAAGATAAGAAGGTATAGAGAGCTATATGTCTATATGGAGATATGTGTTTAAATGAGGTTGGGATAATCTGAAAATTGCATTAAACTGCCACTTTTGCAATATCTGGCAGTTAATTGATTGGGAAAGGAATATTCCACATAAGTGAAATGTTTGATATGAAAGCAATAGATAGATAAATGTTAACGGTTTCTTCAAATTGGATAAATCTATAATGTGTAATCCTGTGTACAAAGTTATCTGAAAATACATGTAACTGAATTAATGGGTTTGTAAAAATATAGTAATATTGATTTTTTTTCATTATAATGTTTTTTGGCTCCTCCAGAGTAATAGGAGGAAAAAGAACTAATGATAATGCTAAGATAGATAGGTTCAGAATGGCCTTGATAGAGGCTGGGAGTCTGCCAAAATCTTTGTCAGAACAGACTTCTGAGTTACATGTACTTAATCAGGCTTTATAATTAATAAAAGGGGATATAGTTCATATATTTGAATAACTTGGGGTGACAGAGGAATGATAAACAGTAAAGTTAAAGAATTAGTACATACTACTTAGAAATCTCAAAATGTGTGGAATCTCCAATTCCCAGAACATCAATTTGTAAAAGAGGAGAGAAATCTCTTATAAGTTAGAGCACTGAAAAGTCAAAACAGCACTGATACAAATAAGAAAAATTTACAAATTTTTGTATATTGAAAAGGAAATTAATTGAAGGAAATTTTTAATATGAGTTTTAGAATTTATAAGATTATTAAGAATACTATAAAGAAAATCTTGTAATCATAAAAATTTTTTGGAAACATCTGGTCTTAAGAATATTTTTATTGCAAAATTTTAGGGAGTAAGGGAATATACTTTAAATTGAAAATGTGCTATGCATAGTAAACTTTGTATAAAACACATTCAAACAATTTTTTGAAAATTTAAAATTGTTTACAACAAAATATTAATGAATTAAACTGTCATCCATCACATTTGTAAAGATTTGTTATAAGAAAATTATAGAATACTTTACCAACAGGTTATATCTCTCAAGGTCTTTTTTGGCTTGGAGACTTTGTGAAAAGTTTTGTTTTTCCATCTCATGTTTATGAAATTATATATATTAGAAATTATATACTTATCTTGTAACACTGGCTTTGGAAAAAAATTTACATTGGGTTTTTGAAATTTATATATAAATACATACATAAAACTAAATTCAAAGAGAATCTTATTTTTCTTTTCTAAAATAAGATTGTATTTGTGACAAGAGGGAAATAAGCTTATAATACAGAGGTGAGAAAGAAATTTGCATGTGAAAGATGTTCAGGTCTAAGGTTTATTTTAGGAAAGATTGTATTGTTTTTGCTTTAAAAGAATGAGATGTCAGCCTGGAAATTTTATTTTTAAGATTGGTTAAGAAACAAATGTTGAATTTTAAAAAATGTTACATGGTAAACTCAAAAGAAGTGTATATATGTTTTGTAAGTATATGCTTTTTAAAATGTTTTATACATTTATATTTTATTTTTTGTACAAATGAAGTTTTTATACATTATTAAAATATTCTTGTTTAAGAATAAACATAATATCCCCTCCCCCAAAAAATATAGACCCTCATGAACAATAAAGTAAAGGAAAGAGAAAAAAAAGAAAAAAGGAAAAAAATTTAAAAATGTGCTTCAGTCTCTTTTCTAATACCACCAGCTGTGTCGTGGGTGGATCACATTCTTTATGATAAGTCCAGCAAAAAAAGGCACTTCCATAGTTTTCCACCATTGCCATTGCTTATTCCAACTCCCTCCATTCATACCTCCCCTCTTCCATATACTATATTTTCTCTCTACTTGCACTCTGTTCCTCTTCTTAAATATGCTGTACGGTAGCTGAGTGGTGCAGCAGACTGATCACTGGCCCTGGAGCAAAGAGGCCCTGAGCCCACATACTACCCCTAAGGCCCAGCTACCACCTGGCCCTGTGGTCCCGGACAGACCATCCAATCCCAGCCCCTTGTAAGAAGAAAAAAAAGAAAATGTGTTATATCTGATCATGCTCCCCCATGGTCCACCCTCTCCTCTGTCACTCACACCCCCCCTTCCCCCTGCCCCCCTTCTCTCCTTTTTACTCTAGATGTCTATACCCCATTGAGTATATATGCTGTTTCCTCTCCAAGTCAACTCTGATGAGAGGGAAGGTTCCTTCATTCCCCGCCCACCTTCCCCCATTCCAAATCATTGCAATAGCTCATTGCAATAGCTCATTGTAATAAAAAATGTTACCATATGAAATATCTTAGCCTATTCCACCTCTCCTTTATCTTACTCCCAGTACATTTCCCTTTTAGCCATTGACTCCATTTTTACAATATATCATATCTTCAAATTCAGCTCTCTCCTTTGCTTCATCTATAAAATCTCCTTCAACCTGCTCTATTAAATTAGAAGTTTCATATGAGTATTATCAGTATCATTTTTCTATGCAGGAATACATGCAGTTCATCATAACTAAATCAGTCCTATATAACCCTTCTCCTCTACTCTAAGCTTCACCTGAGACCTGTATTGGAAGATCAAACCTTCTGTTCAGCTCTGGTTGTTTCAAAAGGAACAATTGAAATCCCCCTGGTTCATTGAAATTCCATCTTTTCTACTGGAAGAGGATGCTCACTTTTGCTGGGTAGCTGACTCTCATTTGCATTCTGACATCTTCTTCCTTCCAGAATGTTATATTCTAAGCCCTATGAGCCCTTAATGTAGTAGTTGCTAAGTCCTGTGTGATCCTGACTGCATCTCCACAGTATTTGAATTGTGTCCTTCTGGCTGCTTGTAATATTTTCTCTTTCACTTGGGTATACTGGAACTTGGCTATAATGTTCCTGGGGGTTGGTTTTATTTGGAACTCTTTCCAGGGGAGATCAGCAGATTCTCTCAATTTCTATTTTTTGCCTTCTGCTTCTAGGATAGCTGGGCAATTTTCCTTTAGGAATTCTTTAAAAATGAGATCAAGGCTCTTTTCCTGATAATGAATTTCAGACAGCACAATAATTTATGAATTATCTTTTCTAAATCTGTTTTCCAGATCAGTTGATTTTTCAATGAAATGTTTCACATTTTATTCTAATTTATTTTGCTGTTGAAGTATTGTAGCTTGACTTCTCATAAAGCCAACAGATTCCTTTACCTCCATTCTAGATTTGAATGATTTGTTTTTCTCAGAGAGCTTTCTTATCTCTTTTCCATCTGGGCAATTCTGTTTTTTTAAAGCATTCTTCTCAATAACTTTTTGAACTGTGTTGTCCATTTGACTTATGCTTATTTTAACATGTTAATTTCTTCATCATTTTTTGGATCTCCTTGACTAAGCTATTGACTTCTTTTTCATGTTTTTCCTGCATCTCTCTCATTTCTTTTCTCAATTTTTCTTCTATCTCCCTTAATTGATTTTCAAAAATCTTTTTTTTCAGTTTTGTCATAACTTGAGCCCAATTTCTGTTTTACTTGGAGTCTTTAGATGCAGAAATTTGTACTTTCTCATCTTCATATTCTGTATTTTGACACTTCTTGGGATCATAGACAATGTATTTCTCAATGGTGTTGCTCTTTTTTGTGTTTATTCAATTCCCCAGCCTATGCCTGGTTTAGGGGTGCTTCCTTAGCTTTTGAGTATTATTTCAACCTGTCCCCAACAAGGATCTCAGTGTGAAGTTCTGTCTTCCTTCCTGCTTTGTGAATGACCACAAGCATGCTGCTCTGCCATGAGGGTGAATTTGGGAGGGGCCCTGCTGTTCCATTGGGGGCCTAGAATGAGATCAGGATCTGATTGCGGTCAGAGGCCCAGAGTCCTGTTCCAGGTACAGATGACAGACCTCAGAAGTCTCTCTCCACTCCCCTATCTTTGGTAGGCTGAGCACTCAGGGTTCAGTTGCCTGTGGGCTCCTGCTTCATTTTCCGGGATCTGGGCTGCTGTGGCCACTGCTGTTTGCTGAGTGCCTGGAGGGCTGGCCTTTAGGCACTCTCTCTGGCAGAGGTCCCCCCTGTCGCTGATCTTTTAAGTTGTTCCCCCTGCTCCCCATGATGTAGGTCAGGAAACTGTTCCCACTTCCATGAGCCACAGCTCCCAGGCACCTGGGGGTTGCTTCTAGGAGGTTTAAGTTCCTTCACTCTGGCAGGCTGCCCCTCTAACCCCATGGAGTGGAGCCTTTCCACTCTTTTCCAGGTTACCTTTGTCTGGAGAATTGCCTCAATGGATCCCTCTGTAAGTTCTGTCTCTTGAAAATTAAGTTAGAGTCATAATTTTACAATTTTGAAATATTATGGAGAGATCACCTAGGAGAGGCTCTTCTCTTTTCACTATCTTGGTTCCATCCTCCCTCTCTTTTATGAAGTATATCTTAACTGCAATTATTTCCAATAATATTGATTATATGTGAGGAACTTTGAAAGATGATTGGGATATTTAATATTATATAACCCATACTTAGATAACGTGCTGAAGAGCAAGATGTTGAAAAAGTTATTTGACTTAGTTTTGTCTTTATAAGCTATTTTACTGTAATAATATCTAATCCTAGAATTAATAATTGATTGCTTTGTAGAGATAATGAGGGAAAACATCAGAAGTTATGACCCCCTGAGTTCCCTGAATTTTTAATCATTGTGATGGACCTTATTCTAAACCTGTAGGTCCAAGCATATATGTGATAATAGAAAAGGAATTATATGCTATATTATTGGTATTAAGAGAATGGCCACAACTCTTTAATATTTTTACAGATAATAAGCGTGATTATCATGCTGTCAGATGCATAAAAACAGCCTTTATTAATCATAGCACTGATGTAGTATTATATCAACTCTTTAAAGAATTACTAGAAGATATTAGAAATAGTTACAATTCCTTTTTTATTGAACATATAAATTCCCACCCTGGGCTGCCTGGACATCACATATATATAAAATCATAGGACTGATCAATTAACCCTTCCATTCCTTATAAGCTTAGTATTAAATTAAACTAAACTGTCTAACAAAAAATTTCATCAAAATTCCTCTTTACTAAGGAAAAAATTTAAAATCACCAGAGAGCAAACTAGGAATATAGTTAAATCTTGTCCACAAAGGGGTATTTACCTACCCCTCCAAATTATTTTAAGAATCTTAGAGGTCAGACTCCTAATGAATTATGACAGATGAACGTCACTCATTATTCACCTTTTGGAAAAATAAAATCTACTCGTGTTAATATAGATACATTTAGTTCATATGCTATGGCAGCAGCACAAATTCAGAGACTACTCAAGGTGTGATTGATCATTTACTTTATTGTTTTGCAAGAATATCATTATGCATAAAAGCAGATAATGGCCCTGGATATATTTCTATGGCATTTAAACAATTCTGTTTATATTACAATATAAAACATATTACAGGCATTCCTTATTATCCCATGAGTCATACCTATAGTTGAGAAGAAGAATAGGTCATTAAAAATGTTCCCACATAAACAGAAATGTTGGGGAGTAGATACTGGAGATGCCCAAATATAGTTTTGTATTCATTAATTATTTGATTTTAGATGATAAGAATAGAACCCTGACTGAAAAATAATTTGGTTACAAAAATTACCATAGATAATATAATAAATACCCTTAAAAGTATTTATACAGTAATGTGTGGAAGGATACAAAAGATGGACATTGAAAAGGACTTGATCAATTACTAACCTGGGGTTGAGGGTATGCTTTTGTTTTATCCACAGATGGAGAAACTGTCAGGGTGTCAGAAAGGCACATCAGACCATGCAGACCAGATGATCAAGTAATACAAAAAATGAATAACTTACACTTAAGAAATCGAAAAAGAAAGCATGAGAGGAGAAGGAAGTACAGACCATACAAAAGGAAAGAAAAGCATGGACTTATAGGACAATGTGTGATGCTTACATCATTCATGAACAATTTGGGGACTGCAAAAGGAACTGAATATTGGACTCATATTAAAAATATGTTATGGAGAGAAAAGTATGACTGAAGTTGTTTTGATAGGAGAAGCTGAAAATTATTTGGGATATAACAAAGATACTATTGGAAATATCAAAGAAGAGATGTTGAGAAGTTTGATATAATTTTTCTGGCTTAATAATATCACACCCCATATAGAGGAATTTATTATTGACAAAAAGATGGGAAATAATTTTAACTGTTGAAATTGTATTATTTGAGCATGTGTATGTAAAAAAGTGATGAATAAGGAAAAAAAGAAGCGAAATATACTCAAAAATTGTCAGAAAATGTTACTAGAACATTATAGGCTCAGAAGACTTTATGAAAATCTTTACCATTTGATTAATGCAATACAAACCTTTATAATGACCAATTTGTGTTAGGGACGAATATGGAGATTTGAGCAAGAAATTGTACTATTGGTTGTCTTCTCCACCTGTATTTGGTGCATGGTTACATGACATTATTTCTGTATTCATCTTTGTTGTAATTTATGATATTGATCATTTGTTGTTTGCCTCTCATTTTAAAAACTATCTTTGCTCTAAGCAAGACTGTGGGTTTTTCACATCATGATGCTAAAAATCGAAGGTTGGTACAAATCCAGTGATGATCATGCTTTTGGTGAATTATTTCAATCACAAAAGAACCTCCTATCTGGAAGGTTTAAGAGATATATTAGTTGTTTTGTAGTTGGAGTTATTATGCTTGTATCCCTTACAGCCTTATCTGTATCACTTGCCCTGTCTATATCTAATGTACACAATTTTAGTTTGAGCTTCCAAAAATAGTGAAGATATTGATTAGCAGCTATTTTGAAAATGTTAGAGGGTTTGAAGAAGACAGTAGTTTTTATAGGAGACGAATTGGATATGGTAAATTCAGACAGATTCTATTGTGAATATGGCTACAAGTGAATTTGTGTGACCAGCCTGGAGTATCATGATACTCAATGGAAATGAAAAAACACTTAGGAATCACCTTTAAGGATTGTTTGGGAATTCTACTCTATCTTTTGGTATTAATGATTTGTATAAGTTGTCTAAAGACATCCAAGAAGCCTCCCAGCGAAGACTTTCGAAAAGACAACCAAAAAGATAATGGAGTGTTTCAACATCCCACCACCTTCTGGCACTGGGCCCAGAGTATTATATAATTATGTCTCATTTTGAATCTCTTTATGTTTTACTTTTGCTATTTACCAAGTTTAATCAATTTTTTTCTGTAACCAAAGCTATTATATATGCTATCAATAGAATTTAAAATCATGAAACCGAAGCTGAACATCAGGTTGGACAATTGTGAGCTTGTTGTGCAAACAGAAAAAGGGGAAGTGTTGAGAGCTGCTCAAGCAATTTGGGTTAGAAGATCAGTTATGACTAAAAAGCCTAAGCCCTGATGATGCTCAAGCTGAGGGCTTTCCATGGAACTCTGATATAATAACACAGCTGTGTCATTTGTGGTCTCACTTGTAGATAGCCCTGTTCCTGAACTTCTTGACCTGGGTTACATCCTGACAGGTTACATGCTGCTCAAACTACAGTTACATCATTATTTTTATCCTGTATGTTAATTTTGTGGTTTTCTGCTATTAAAAAACTGTTTGATACTACCAATAAATGGCTCTGCTTGTTGTCCTGCTAGCACCCCTACCGAAGTATACATGTGTTTCTTTTCTATCCTGAGTTGAATGAATCTCCTAGTGGACAGGGGAACTCAACACACATAAAAATGGTAAGAAAATGATTTTGCAATTGAATGGGAGAACGAGGAGTTGGGAGAAAATGGGTGATCATTATTTTCATCAAAATTAGCTCAACTAGGGAATAATATACACACTCAATTGGGTAAAAAATATACCCTAGAGGAAAGAAGGAGAGGAAGACTATTGGAGGAAGCAGGGAGAGAGGTAATAAATTGGAGGGAAGATTGTGGGAGAAGGAAGTTAGATGCAAAACCTTTTCAAGGAGGGATAGAGTTAAAAGAAATAATAGAACAAATTGAGTCGGAGGATAGGATGAAGGAAAAAATGTTAGCAAAATACAATGAAATAAGTTTCTCTGATGAAGATCTCATTTCTAAAAACCAATAAAAAGAGACTGAGTAAAATTTATTAAAAAAGAAACATTTTTCCACTTGATAAATGATCAAGATATATGAATAATTTTAGATGAGGGTATTAATATTATCTATGACGATATGAAATTAAAAAAAATATGCCCTAACTAACTTTTATTGTAGAAACAAAATTAGGATAATTCTAAGTTACCAACTTACACATATTAAATTGAAAAACAGGACAAAAATGCCAAACACTGGAAGAATTGTAGGGAAAAATGAGACAATAATGCATAATTAGAGGAGTTGTGAAAGCAGGCAACAACTATTCTATAGAGCTCTTTGGAACTATGCCAAAAGAATTATAAAACCACATCTATACTTTGACCTAGTTATGCTGCTATCAAATCTGTATTGCAAAAGACGTTAAAAACATGCAGGAAAAGGATCTATATTAAAAAAAATATTTATAGCAGTTCCTTTCTGGTAGTATGGAAACAGAGATGGAGGGGATGTCTATCTGTTGCATGTGATTATAATGGAATGCTCTTTTGTTATAAGAAATCATTAATAGGATGCTCTCAGCAAAACCTGAAGAGAATTACATGAGCAGATGCAATGGAAAATGTAATATATAGAAAGTAATAGCAATATTGTAGGTTGATCAGTTGTGGAATGACATACTTTCTCTTACTAGTACTGATTCCTAAGACAATGATGACAAACTTATGATAAAGAATACCCCAGACAAATCTGATGGTGTCTAGAAAATGATTAAAGCATAAATACTTCCACTTTACTTTATTTTTCTTTCATTATCCTTTTTGAGTTGAAGGGTTAAGTCTACATTCATTACATGACTATTTTGGTAATGTTTTGCATAACATTTTAACCCATATCAAACAACTTCCATTCTCAAAGTGGGGTATAGGGGTGGGAAGAAGGGAGAGCATTCAGAATTCAAAGTTTTAAAAACAAGTGTTTTAATTGTCTTTTCATGTAACCAGGGAACAATAAAATTAAATTAATATTAAAAATAGGAAAAGACAAAAGATACTATGGATATGTGTTTAGAGACACATATGGGCATATTTTAAAATATTATTCTATATTTATATAATTTAATCTCTTTCAGGGAAGTCTGCAAATCTATGAGTGCTGCTAAAAGCAGCAAAGCAGATGACTGTTTAAATGGGAAAAAATTGAAAAAAGCAAATACAAATACAAAACAGAAATGTTTTCATATCTAAACATATATACAATATATACATATGCATATTCATATATGCATATATGTGCATATACACATAAACAATATACACACATGTATATACTAATGGGGAATCTCAACTGTCCACTCTTAGAATTCAGTAAATTCAAGTAAAAAAAAAGAGAGAAAAAAAAAGAGAGAAAAACACAGGAAGTATATTGAATATTAGAAAAGTTAGATATGATAGAACTTTGAAGAAGACTAAATGAAAACTGGAAGTAATATACCTTTTTCCTGTCAGTACATGGCACCTACACAATACTCAACTATGTATTAGGGCACAAAGACCTCAAAACCAAATTAAAAAAAAGCAAAAATATTGAATGTATTATTTTCAGAATAATCTGTGGCATATGATTATGATGGGAAACTATTATGCCATAAGAAATGATGAACAGATAGATTTCAGAAAAGCCCAGAGAAACTTGCACAAACTGTTGCAAAATGAAATGAGCAGGGCAGAGCCAAGATGGTGACATGAAGGGATCAAGTTTTAGGAGCTCTCTGATAAAAACTCATAAACTAAGGACTCTAACGAAACTTTCCAGAAACAGAACCCACAAAGGGACCCAGTGAGGCAGTTCTCCTACTCAAGGTAACCTGGAAAAGATCAGAAAGGCTCTGCTCCCCGGGGTTCGGAGAGGCAGCCTGCCAGAGGGGTAGCCCGCCAGAGCTAAAGAACTTCAGCCTCCTGGAGGCAGCCGCAGGGCGCTGGGAGCCGAGGATCACAGCACTGGGGGAGTTTCCTGAGCTGCACCCCAGGGAGCACCTGAACAAAATGGGGGAACAGCGGGGGACCTCTGCCAGAGGGAGCACATGGAGCCCAGCCCTCAGGGCACACAGCAAGCAGCTTGGTCTTTTGGCAGCCCAAATCCAGGAAACAGAAGCAGGCAGAGACTGTAAGCAGAAGCCCCCAGGGCATGAGCCCATTGAGCCCAGGGAGGGGAGTAAAGAGAGAGAGAGACTGCAGAGCTCTGTCCTCTACCCCTGGAACAGGACTCTGGGGCTCTGACTACATTCAGATCCTGATCCCAGTGTAGGCCCCCCATAGAACAACAGGGCCCCCCAACCTCGGTCCCGTGGCAGAGGGGGGCACTTATGTTCATTCACAGACCAGGAGGGAGGACAGAGGCTCACACACTGAGACCCTTGTGGGAGTGTCCCAAAAGCTCAGGAAGCACCCCCAAAAAACAGGCTTAGGCTGGGAAAATGAACAAGCAAAGAAATAAGAGGAAGACCATTGAGAAATATTTTGCAAATGAGCCCAAGAAGGATCAAAATACTCAGTCGGAAGATGAGGAAGGACAAGCTCCTGCATCTAAAGACTACAAGAAAAACAGAAATTGGGCTCAGGCTATGATAAAGCTCAAAAAATACTTTGAAAATCAAATGAGGGAGTTGGAAGGAAAAACTGGGAAAAGAAAGGAGAGAGATGCAGGAAAAACATGAAAATGAAGTCAGCAGCTTAGTCAAGGAAATCCAAAAAATGCTGAAGAAAATAGCATGCTAAAAAACAGCTTAGGTCAAATGGATAAAACAGTTGAAAAAGCTATTGAGGAGAAGAATGCTTTAAAAAGCAAAATTGGCCAGATGGAAAAAGAGATAAGAAAACTCTGAGGAGAATAAATCCTTCAGACAAAGAATAGAATTCAGGGAGATTGATGAATTTACCAGAAATCAGGAATCAATACTTGAAAACCAAAAAAATGAAAAATTAGAAGAAAATATGAAATATCTCATTGAAAAAACAACTGATATGGAAAACAGACTTAGGAAAGATAATTTGAAAATTATTGGAATACCTGAAAGTCATGATCAGGAAAAGAGCCTTGACATCATTTTCAAAGAATTAGTACAGGAAAATTGCCCTGATATTCTAGAAGCAGAGGGCAAAATAGAAATGGAGAGAATCCACCGATCCCCCCGAGAAAGAGATTCCAAAAAACCAACCACTAGGAATATTATAGCCAAGTTCCAGAACTCCCAAGTCAAAGAGAAAATATTACAAGCAGCCAGAAGGACACAGTTCAAATATCGTGGAGCTGCAGTCAGGATCATACAGGACTTAGCAGCAACTACATTGGAAGCTCATAGGTCTTGGAATACAATATACCGGAAGGCAAAAGAGCTTAGAATCTAGCCAAGAATGAACTACCCAGCAAGGCTGAATGTCCTCTTCCAGGGAAAAAGATGGACTTTCAATGAACCAGGGGAATTTCAAAGGTTCCTTTTGGAATGGCCAGAGCTGAACAGAAGGTTTGATCTTCAGATACAGGACTCAGGTGAAGCATGGAGATTGGAGGAGAGGGGGGAAATATGAGGGACTTAATGAGGATGAACTGCATGTATAGAAAAATGATACTGATAATATTCACATGAACCATCTCAGTTAATAGAAGAGGTAGAGGGAGCTTTTATAGTTGAAGCACAGGAGAAAGCTGAATCCAAAGATAAAATATGGTGTAAAAATGGAGTCAATAGGAAAAAAAAGGGAAATGGAAAGGGAGAAAGAAAAAGGAGAGGGGGAACAGTCCAAGATATTTAACATAATAAGATTTTTTTTTATTACAATGAGCTATTGCAATGATATGGAAGGGGGGAGGCAAGGGGGAATGAGGGAACCTTTGCTCTCATCAGAGATGGCTAGGAGAGGAAATAGCAAATATACTCAATGGGGTATAGACATCTGGAGTAAGAAGGAGGGGGAGCAGGGGGAAGGGGGGAAGGGGTGGGGATGTGAATAAAGGAGGAGAGGATGGACCATGGGGGGGACAGTGTTCAGATATAACACATTTTCTTTTTTACTTCTTGCAAGGGGCTGGGATTGGATGGCCTGCCCAGGACCATAAGGCCAGGTGGATTCTGGGCCTAAGTGGTGATAGGGGGTTCAGGGCTTCTTGGCCCCAGGACCAGGGATCTGTCTGCTGTGCCACTCAGTGACCCTACAGCAGAGTCAGAGTGAAAGGAGAGAGAAAATATAGTACATGGTAGTGGAGAAATACAAAAGGAAGAAGTTGCGATCAGCAATGGCAACAGTGGAAAAATATGGAAGTAACATTTGTGATGGACTTATCATAAAGAATGTGATCCACTCACGACAGAGTTGATGGTGTTGGAACAAACACTGAAGCACATTTTTTGTTATTATTATTTGGGGGAGGGTACAGGGCAAGTGGGGCTGGGTGGCTTGCCTGTAGCCACATTGCAGAATGATCTTTGGGTGTCTGAGGCCGGATTCAGGCCCAGGTGCTCCTGGCTCAAGGGCCAATGCTCTGTCTGCCACCCAGCCACCCCTACTATTATTACTATTTTTATTTTATTTTGGGTCTTTCTTTCTTTCTTTTTTTTTTGTTTTTTGCAGGGCAGTGGGGATCAGGTGGCTTGCATGTCACATGGCTGGGTGATTATTGGGTTTAGGAGGCTGGATATGCACTCGGGTGCTCGTGGCTCCAGGGCTGGTGCTTCGTCCATTGTGCCACCTGGCCATACCTACAATTATTACTATAATTTTTTTAATATAAATTTTTTCTCTCCCCTTTATTTTTTTGCCCAAGCAAGTCTATCTATATTCATGGGGGGAGGGGTATTTTGTTTACTTGTAAACAAGTATATTTTATTAATGTAAAAAAAATTTGTATGAAATGAGAATAAAAAACATTTAAAAAATAAAAAAATGAAATGAGCAGAACAGGATAACACTGTTCACAGTATTGGCAATATTGTGGCATGATCAAATCTGAAAGACTCAGTCCTTTTCAGCAACAAAATAATTGAAGACAAGTATAAAGGAGTCATAAAAGAAAATGTTATCCATATTCAAATAAAGAACTTTCAATTTTGAGCACAAATCAAAGTGTATTTTAATAACATTATTTTTACTCATGTTTCTTTTTCTTCTGATCTGTTTCTCCTTCCCCATATGACACTAATCTGGAAATATATCCAAATATGTATAAACTAAATCAAAATGTTTCCCATTTTCAAAAGACAAGAGGGAGAAAAAGTAGGAAATAAAAATTTTGCAAAGATACTAAATGCTAAAGAGTCTAACTGGGGAAAAAATAAGATACTGTCAACAATTTTAAAAATTCCATACACTCAAATCCAAAAATATTGTGATTGAGGCTGTTATGATGTATAAAGGAAAAGACTTATTTAACATCACACAAGATCACAGTGTCGTCAGTTTGTCAATGTATTCATTGACATAATTTATAATCGTTAGACTTTCTGTGCTTTTTTAAAAATGATTTTAATTGATTTTTAAAATTTTATAAACTGAAGTTTTATTCAAATGCAATATCCAAAAATTTATATATAATCATTCTAAGTGTTTTTTCCGAAGGTACTTTCATTCTGAAAAAAAACATAAAATTATTCATAATATCCCATAATCATATTCTTCTGAACTCTAATCAAAATACATGATTTTAATAATGTAGTACTATATACTGTACCAACCCATAAGACTCAAGCAATTATAAATATTCCATTTATTAAAGTGATATCAACTAAGAGCTATTTATTTTATTCAGAAACATGTTTATATATGTGTAGATTTGCATCAAATTACATATGTTTATATGTCTGTGTACTTAGAAATCAAGATATATTTCATAATTTAATCAACTTCATTTTATATGCACTACATATGGACATATTTAGGAGGATTTAGCAATGTCAATTAAGAATAATTTCTTATAAAGATTTGAATAATCTTGAATTTTCTGAAAAGCATATCCCCCACTATCTTATTCATATCAGATTTAAGAGAATTAATGCTTGTTCATTCAGAAGGGGAAAAAATGTCATTAATGGCTTCAAGAAGTTTAGCTATTCTATTTTCTTTATTATAATGACAGTGGGAGGGAAATTCACTTATGATTCGTTCCACTCTTCATGGCTTGCATTTTCCCTTTAGTTCAAGACTCCAAACTGAAATTCCTTTCATTATAAAAGATTGCAATATAGTACTTGACAAAATGAGGTTTTAATACTCAAATGACCTGATATGCTCTATATGCTCTGATACACTAAATTTTATTATGAATGGAGAAGAATAATTTTGATCCCCACATATTCACTTATTCTCTTACATAGAACATAGTTATTGTGATAATTATTTGATGAGTATGAAATATCTGTGAAGTAGAGGTCCTTAAATAAAACATGTTATCTAATTAGAATAGTTCTGTGTCATGCTTCATCCTATTCTTTTTTAACACTCTCAGAATTTGAGTGCCTATCCACAAGGTGTTTACAAATTTCAAGTAATAATAAAAGTCTTAGATCCATTGACATTGCTGACTTCCAAATAAAGCCATTTTTAAAATATCAGGTAAAAGTTAGAGGGGTGAAATTGCATCATTCTAGGAATCATTATGATGACTGATAAAGAATCCACTCAATTAGAAACAGGTAGAGGGAGAAGAATAAAAGGGAAGGGTGAAAAAAAGAGAAGAGGATGAAGAATGTAAGGAAGAATGAAAGAATGAAAAATAGATATATTAAGAGGGGAAGAGAGTAGAAGAGATGAATAAATTAAACGAGAATTAGGTTAAACTTAAGAACCAATCTCAGAGATTCTTAATATGTCCAAGATGATTATTTCTACATTTTCCAATGAAATAAGTATAAGCACATCTATTCAAATGAAGAATGCTCTATATTTGATGTTGAGACACATTCTACCTTTCTAAGAGTTAACAAATTGGAGATAAAGACATCAATCAGGACATGCATTTTGACATTATTTTGAGAGTATATAGTTCATTGAAATCAGTTTTACAAAAAATTATCATTCATAAAATGTTGCTAAGGTAGTATTGATGGGAATGGTAGCTAAACATATCTATGTTCACTCTGTGGAATATATCTCCATGGAATATATTCCAGGAAATCATTTCAGATGCTTACATATTTAAAAAGTTTTGCATTAGGCCTTCTCTGTCCTTAATATTGTGATAATGTTTCTGAACCTAGAGAGAAGAAATAACTGGGAATGAATTCCAGGATTTAAAATTGAATTGATTTCTTGATTTTAAAATTATTTTTCATGAATTGCTCTTTTAAAGTGACACATCTCATTTCATTTCAATTGAGAGCACCAAAGGAGTTGCAGGTTGAAGTATAACTCTTCTTTTTCTTCCAGTCTTATCTAAATGAAGATGATTCAAAAATATACAGAAAACTATTTCCAGGACAGAGTCAAGATGGTGATAGAAAGCTAGAAAACTCTCTGAGATTTTCCTGAAATAACATTAAATAAAACCTCTATATAGACCCTAGAAATACAGAACATGATAAAAGATTGAAAAAAAAAATTCTGCACTCATAAAATCATGGAGGAATCTTCAGTAAAGATTTGTCACACCTAGCTAATAGGGGAATATAGGCCAGCATAGATAGATGAGCTAGGAAACCAGCAGGAGACTCTTAGATACAGCACAGGACAGGTTAAGGCATAGTTAGCCAGTGTTGTGGCAGGATAGTAGTGAGGATCTCAACCCCATCTAAGAAGACAAAATTCAAGCCTTGGGAATGCTGGTGCAACAGATTGGAATGGATTTAGCTAACCTATCTCAAAGAACTAACAGCTGTAAGGCCACACCTTAGGCAACCATTAAGCCAAAGTTACCCTAAAGGATGGAGCAAGTCTCCGCCTAGGAAATTCCACACCCAAGGGAAAAGCCAGGAATAACCTATAGAGCTTTTTCATAGGCATAGGCAACACCATAGGCAAGCAATTAGCTAGGAGATCACATCCTTACCCCAGCACAAAACATTTGGGAATATATTTTGATTTGGGAAAAAAAAGTCTAGTCATCGAAAACTATTCTTGCAAGAAGAAGCTAAAAATGCCATCTCAGAAGAGGAAAGCAGTGAAAATTTTCCTACATTCAGAGCCTCAAAGGAGTTGTTGAATTGATCTCAAATTCAAAAACACCTATGGGAAGAAGCAAAAAAGTAATTTAAAAACAAAAGAAGAAAATTGGAGAAAAGAAATGAGAATCATGCAGAATTAAGAAAAATTAACTGCATTTAAAGTAAAGTTCAGGGGCAGTTATGTGGCTTAGTGGATAGAGTATTGACCCTCCAGTCAGGAGGACTTGAGTTCAAATCTGGCATCACATACTTAATAATTGCCTAGCTGTGTGACCTTTGGCAAGTAACTTAATGCCATTGAATTAGATAATTTTTTTTAATTTAAAAATAAATTAAAATTCAGTAAATGGAAAAAAATGATGTAACTCATTAAAAAGTAAAACTAAACAACTGGAAAAGGAAAACAACCCAATTAAAAGTAAAATTAACAAAGTAGAAAAGGAAACAATAAAACTAATTGAATAAAATAAAAGTTTAAAATTTAGAATTGGGCAGATCAAAACTTATGACTCAAAGAGTCACATCAAGCAAACAAAACCAAAATACTGAAAAAAATAGAAGAAATATCTCTTGGGGAAAGTGACAGAGCTGGAAAATAGATGCATGAGAGCAAATTATGAATTATTGCTAAATCCGAAAGCCACAATCTGAAAAAGAGTCTAGAAAATGTATCAGGATATTATCCTGGAAAACTCTCCTTATGTCCTAGAAAAAGAGGAACAGTAACAACATTTGTTCTTTCTCTAATTTTTTTAGTTGCATATTTAGTTTGTTGATTTCCTCATTCTCTAATTTATTCATGTAAACATTTAAAGATATAATATATCCCCTGAGAGCCACTTTGAGTGAATCCCATAGGATTTGGGTTGTAGTTTCATTATTGTCATTATCTAAGATAAAATGATTAATTCTTTATATAATTTGTTTTATGGTCCACTCATTCTTTAAAAATGGGGTTATTCAGTTTCCAATTGATTATGAGTCTATATCTCCTTGCTCTAATATTGTATATGACTATTATTTCACTGTGATCTGAGAAAGATATATTCACTATTTCTGCCTTTCTGTAGTTGATCATTAGGTTTGTATGTCCTACTACAAGATCAATTTTTGTATAAGTTTCATGTACTACAGAGAAAAAGGCATATGCCTTTGTATCCCCATTCAATTTCCTCCATAAGTCTAGCATATCTAGTTTTTCCAACAATCTATTTACCTGCTTAACTTCATTCTTCTTTATTTTATGATTTGCTTTATCTAGATCTGAGAGTGGGAGGTTGAAGTCTCCCATTAGTAGAGTTTTGCAGTCTATGTCTTCCTGTAGTTCTTTCAGCTTCTCCTCTAAGAATTTGCATGCTATCCCATTGGGTGAATATATATACATATAGATAGATAGATAGATAGATAGATAGATAGATAGATAGATATAGATATTTATATATATGCATGTATGTATTCAATATTGAAATAACTTTAATGTCTATGGTACCTTTTAGGAGGATAAAGTTTCCTTCTTTATCTCTTTTAATGCTATCTATATTTGCAGATGCTTTGTCTGAGATAAGGATTGCTACCCTTGCTTTATTCACCTCAGCTGAAGCAAAATATATTATGCTCCAACCTTTCCCCTTTATTCTATATGTATCTCTCTGCTTCAAATGAATTTCTTGTAAGCAGCATATTGCAGGATTCTGGTTTTCAATCCACTCTGCTATTCACTTACATTTTAAAGGAGAGTTCATCCCATTCACATTCAAAGTTATGATTACTAATTCCTTATTGCCCTTCATGCTATCTTCCCTCTGTTTGTATTTTCTCCCTTCCCCCCTTTATTTATATTCCCCAGTATTTTTTCTGAATACCAACCCCTTCAGTGTGTTTGCCCTCCTATATCACCCCCTCCCCTTTCCCATTTTCCTTTTTCCCCATCCCTTCCTGTTGTTGGTTCTCCTTTTCCCCCTTCCCTCTCCCTTTCTCCATGCCCCTCCTCACCTTTTCCCCTTTCCCCCTTTTAATACTTGAAATTTTAGCTGTTTTTAAGTTAACTGAATATGTGTGTAGGTTGAATTTAAGCCAAGTATGATGAGAAGAAGATTCAGATGTTTCTCAACTCCTTCCTTCTTCCCCTCTATTACCATAGATAATTTGTACCTCTTAGTGTAATGAGATTTACCCCATTCAATCCCATGCCTCCTCCCATCTCCTTCCTGTACCCCTTTTTAAGGAGGTAGTGTTTTTAAAATCATTCTGTCTGAGTCATAGAAAATTCTGAGTATCCATCACTCCTAGCTAAGTACATTCTACCTAATAGAGTTAAAATTCTTGAGATTTATTAGATTCTTTCTCCCAAGTGGGTTTATTGCCAGTTTTATCCCATTGGATAGCAGTTTCATGGATAGGTTATGAATGTCCATCATCTCTGGGTAGTTATATTCTCTCTATTAGTGTTACAGTTGTCAAGAGTTATGAGAATATTTTTCCCCATGCTGGGATATAGCTAGTTTCTACTTATTAGATAGCAAGTTTTTTTTATTTCACTGCCCTTTTTTTACCTTTTCATGTGTCTCTTGAACCTCCTGTTTGATGTCCAAATTTCATATTTAGCTCTGGCCTTTTCATCAGAATTTTTTGGAATTCTTCCTTTTCATTAAATGTCCATCTTTTTTCCTGGAAGAGAATGCTCAGCTTTGCAGGAAAGTAGATTCTTGGCTGCATTTCAAACTCCCTTCCTCTTCAAAATATCTTTTTCCAGGCCCTTCAATCCCTTAATGTTGATGCAGACAGGTCCAGCGTAATCCTTACTGTGGCTCCTTGATATTAAAATTGTTTCTTTCTGGCAGTTTACAGGATTTTCTCTTTTATCTGATAATTCTGGAATGTGGCCACAGCATTCCTTGGTGTTTTTATGTTAGGATCTTTTTCTGGAGGGTATCGATGTATTCTTTAAATAATTACTTTGCCCTCTGCTTCTATGATATCAGGGCAATTTTCCATCAATAGATCCTGTAATATTAAGTCCAGGCTTTTTTTCTCTTCAATGTTTTCAGGAAGTCCAATAATTCTCCTCAACCTAATCTCAAACTCAGTGGTTTTGCTGATGAGGTATTTTACATTTTCTTCCATTTTTTCTTTGTTTTTTTATTTTGTTTAACAGGCTCTTGCTGTCTCATGAAGTCATTAGTTTCTGCAGACTCCATTCATGTTTTTAAGGAGGAGTTTTCTTCATTAACCTTTTGCAACTCCTTTTCCAATTGGTCTATTCTACTTTTGAAAGAGCTTTCCATTTGACCAATTGAGGTTTTGAGAGAGTTATTTTCATTTTACATTTTCCCAAGTGAGGATGTGAGAGATTCAGTCTCATTTTGCATTTGACCAATTGTATTATCTAATGATTTGTTTTCTTGTTGCAAGGTATTAATTGTCGCTCCAAAATTTTCCAGTTGATTTTAAATTCCTTCCTTATTCCTTCAAGGAAGTCTTTCTGTTACAGAGACCAGATCATATTCTCCTCAGAGTTTCTAGGACTCTCTGAGATAGGGTCTTTTCCTTCTGAGAATTTTTCTGTGGCTCCACCTTTCAGCTAACCTTTCTTCATTTTGCAAGCACCTTGAGTCAGGGAGGAGCTAGTTCACAGGAATTTGGTGTTGGGATCCCTAGAGGCTTTACTCACTGAGTGCAATTTCCCTGGCTGGCCAGTAGGAAGTGCTGGTTGCTTTCTCTGGGGTCTGTGACCTTGATTCAGGCTTAATCAATTAGCCCAATGCTGCAGAAGAGAAATTAGAGACAGAACAAATTAAAACGTCCCAATTAAATACTAATTTAAAAATTCGAAATATTAAATGAGAAATTAATAAAATCGAAAGCAAAAAAACCTATGGAATTAATAAATAAAACCAAAAGTTGATTTTATGAAAAAAAAATAAAATTGATAAATCTCCGGTAATTTTGATTTAAAAAAGAAAGAAAAAACAAATTGCTAGTGTCATAAATGAAAAAGATGAACTCACCACCAATGAGGAAATTCAAGTAATCATTCAAAATTATTTTGCCCAACTCTATGTCAATAAATTTGATAATCTAAGTGAAGTGGATGAATATTTACAAAAATATAAGTTGCCCAGGTTAAATGAAGAGGAGATTAAACATCTAAATAACCCTATCTCAGAAAAAGAAATTCAACAAGCCATTATTGACCTCCCTAACAAAAAATATCCAGGGCCTAATGGATTCACAAGTGAATTCTACCAAACATTTAAGGAACAATTGGTTCCAATTCTATATGAACTCTTTGGAAAAATAGGGAAAGATGGAACTTTGCCTAATTATTTCTATGAAAGCATTATGGTGCTGATACCTAAACCAGGAAGAGTTAAAATAAAGAAAAAATATTATAGACTTATCTCCCTAATGAATATAGTTGCAAAAAATGTTAAATAAAGTATTAACAAAATGATTACAACAAATTATCACTATGATAATACAATATAATCAAGTAGGATTTATACCAGGAATGCAGGATTGGTTCAATGTTAGGAAAACTGTTAATACACTCAATTATATCAACAACAAACCTATAAGAAATTATATTATCATATCAATAGATGCTGAAAAAGCTTTTGACAAAACACAGCACCCATTCCTATTAAAAACACTAGAGAGTGTAGGAATAAATGGACTGTTCCTTAGAATAATTAACAGTATCTATCTGAAACCACCAATAAGCATTATATTCAATGGGAAGAGGCTAGAGGCATTCCCAATAAGATCAAGGGTGAAACAACGGTGCCCCTTATCACCACTACTATTCAATCATCCAAATCATCCAAAAACCTACTGGAAACAATTAGCAATTTTAGCAAAGTTGTAGGCGAAACCCTCATAAATCCTCAACTATATATATATATATATATATATATATATATATATATATATATATATATAGGTACAGCAGGAAGAGCTAGAAAGAGAAATCCCATTCAAAGTAACCTCAGACAATATAAAATATCTGGGAGTCTATTTGCCAAGATAGACTCAGAAACTTTTTGGAAACAATTGTAAAACACACAAATTAAATCAGATTTCAGTAACTGGGCAAATATCAACTGCTCATGGATAGATGCAGCTAATATAATAAAAAATGACAATTCTACCAAAACTAAACTACTTATTTAGTGCCCTACCAATGAAAATTCCAAAAAATTACTTTAGTGAGTTAGAAAAAATTGCAAGTAAATTCATATAGAGAAATAAAAAGTCAAGAATTTCCAGGAATCTAATGAAAAAAGGTACAAAATAAGGGGACTTAGCCCTATCTGATCAAAAACTATATTATGAAGCATCAGTCATCACAACTGTTTGGTATTAGCTAAGAAATAGAGTGGTGGACCAGTGGAAGAGACTAGGTGCAAGAGCAGGAAATGAGTATAGAAATCTGATGTTTGGTAAACCCAACGAACCCAGCTATTGTGATAAAAACTCTCTCTTTGATAAAAACTGCTGGGAAAATTGGAAGTTAGTATGGAAGAAATTTGGATTAGACCAACATCTCACACCCTTTACCAAATAAGATCCAAATGGTTACAGGATTTAGTCATAAAAAAAAACACTATAAGCAAATTAGAAGATCAAGGACTACTTTACCTGTCAGATCTATGGAAAAAGGAACAGTATATGACTAAGGAAGAGATGGAGTACATCACCAAAAACCAGCTAGATGATTTTGATTACATTAAATTAAAAAGCTTTTGCACAGATAAAACCACTGTAACCAAGAACAAAAGAAATGTAATAAATTGGGAAACAATCTTTACAACTAATGATTCTGACAAAGGATTCATTTCTAAAATATACAGAAAACTGAGTCATATTTAAAAAAAAAAAGCCATTCCCCATTTGACAAATGTTCAAAGGATATACAAAGGCAATTTACAGATGAGAAGATCAAAGCAATCCATAGCTATATGAAAAATTGCTCTAAATAATTAATTATTAGAGAAATGCAAATTAAAGCTTCTCTGAGGTACCACATTGCACCCCTCAGACTGGCCAATATGACCACAAAGAAGAATTATCAATGTTGGAAGGGATGTGGGAAATCTGGGTCACCATTACACTATTGGTGGAGCTGTGAACTCATCCAACCTTTCTGGAGAGAAATTTGGAACTATGCCCAAAGGTCAACAAAAATGAGTATACCCTTCGATCTAGCAATACCACTACTGGGTCTATACCCTGAAGAGATGATGAAAAAAGGGTAAAAACATCACTTTTACAAACATATTCATAGCAGTCCTGTTTGTGGTGGAAAAGAATTAGAAATCAAGTAAATGTCCTTCAATTGGGGAATGGCTTAGCAAACTGTGGTATATGTATGTCACGGTACACTATTATTCTATTAGAAACCAGGAGGGATGGAAAGTCAGGGAAGTCTGGAGGGATTTGCATGAACTGATGCTGAGTGATATGAGCAGAACCAGAAAATCACTGTGTACTCTAATAGCAACATGGGGTTGATGTTCAAACTTGATGGACTTGCTCGTTCAATCAGTGCAACAATCAGGGACAATTTTGGGCTGTCTGCAATGAAGAATACCATCTGTATCCAGATAAAGAGAAGTGGAGTTTGAACAAGTTGACTATTACCTTTAATTTAGGAAAAAACAGATATGTTATTGTTTGATCTTGTTATCTCTTATACTTTTTGTTTCTTCCTTAAGGATTTGATTTCTCTCTCATCATACTCAATTTGTATCAATGTACAACATGGAAACAAAGTAAAGACTGACAGATTGCTTTCTGTGAGGGGGTGGGCGGAGGGAAGTAAGATTGGGGGGAACCTTGTAAAACTCAAATAATATCTTTAGTAAGAAATAATATAGGTTCGTCAAAAAAAAAAAAAAAAAAAAGAACAGTAACAACAAAATAGAACTTGAAAGATCTAATTGATCATCAAACTCCCAAAGGAAAAAACAGCCAAATTCTAGAATTTTTCATTCTGGAAAAAAGGGGAAAATATTGCAAGCTGCCAAAGGGAAGTAATTTAAATATAAGGTAATCACAGTAAGGATTACACAGTACTTATCCGCTTTAACATTAAAGGACTGAAAGACCTAGAAGGGGAATATCACAGAGGGGAAATTGAGCTTGAATTTAAATAAGACTCAACTATCAAGCAATACTTTCAGAGGAAAAGAAGGATTTTCGATGAAATAAAATATTTTCTGACTGACTTGATAAAAGTACCAGAACTGATAAGAAAATTTGATCTTTAAATATATGACTCAAGAGATAGAAAAGTTCATGGAAAGAAAAAGAAAAATGTTAAGCTCTACTAGTTCTAAAACTATATTATAAAATGCAGTCATCAAAACTGTGATACTAAGGGCAAAGAAGATCAATGGATTAGAACAAATGACAATAATAATAAATTATTTGACAAACACAAAGACACTGGCTTTTGGGATAAGAGCTCACTATTTTACAAAAAAAAAAAAACTGATGGGAAAACTGAAAAGTCATATGGCAAAAACTAGGCATAAACTCCCATCTCACAGCCTATACCTAAATAAATTTGAAATGGTTACAAGACTTAATCGTAGGGGTGTTACCACAGATCAATTAAGAGAATAAGAAATACTCTATCTCAAGGATCTATGGAGAGAGAAGTTTATGGTCAAACAAGAGTTAGAATGCATTATAAATTGCATAATGAATTATTTTGACTATATTAAATTATTTAAAAATGTGCGCAAAGAAAGCCAATACAATCAAGATTAGAAAGAATGTAGGGAACTGTAAACCATTTTCACAGATTATTTTTCTGATAAAGGACTCATTTCTGAAATATAGAGAGGATTAATAAAATTTACAAGACAATGAATAGTCTAGATGTTGGCATGAAGCTAGCATGTTTCTGGAGCTTTCCCCTACACAATATTAAACGAAGCCTATAAACTGACATTAAAGGTATAGTTCACATGAAAAGAAGAACAAAACAAGTTCTCATCTGTAAACAATGTAGAAGATCTTCAGTGAAGGTCTGTCTCTTGCAGAAAAGGGGAAAATAGAGTCCAGTTAAGCAGGCAGGAAAGCCACTGGGAGATTTTAGTCACAGCCCAGGTCCCAGCAGTTAGATATCAGCCTAGGTCCAGGTTCAACTAGATAGCATACTCTGATCTAACTTCATACTTCATAGTTCTTTCTCTGGATAAGGAGGGTATTTTCCTTAGCAGATCTTTTAGAATTGTCTTTGATCATTGTATTGCTGAGAAATCTAAGGCTATTAGAGTTTATTATCACACAGTGTTGCTGTTAAGGTATACATTGTTTCCCTACTTCTGTTTATTTCATTCAACATCAGTTCATGTACATATTTACAGGCTTTTCTGAAACTGCTTGCTATATTTCTTATAGGACAATACTATTATATCATACTCATAAATAACTTGTTCAGCCATTTCCCATTTAAGGACCTGTACTAATTATTTTCTGACACAAAAAGAGCTGCTAAGGACATTCTCGCACATGTGAATATTTTCCCCCATTTGTGATCTCTCTGGGCTACAGACCTAATAGTATTATTGTAGGCATCAGTTGAATTTGGTTGTGCCAACTCACAGCTCCACCAAGAGTGCAAAGATGTTGTAGTTTTCCCACTTCCCATTCAACATTAATGATTTTCCTTTTCTGTCATTTTAGCCAATGTGATAGGTGTGAGGTTCAGAGTAGTTTAATTTGCATTTCTCTAATTAATAATGGTTTAGAGTATTTTTCATAAGATTATAGATTATTTCAGTTCCTTCATCTGAAAATTTCTTGCTTATATTCTTTTTACCATTTATAAATTTGGGAATGATTTTATATTCTTATAAATTTGACTCACTCCTCTATATATTTTAAAAATAAATCTTTTATCAGAAGCAATAACTATATAAATTATTTCCCAGATTCTTGTTTTCTTCTAATCTTTGAACACAAACTTTTGAATTCAATATATTTCAAATGTAATCAATTTTGTATTTCAAAAATTTTAAAATATTCTCTATCACTTCTTTCCATAGATATGACAGATAAATAATCACTAATTCTAATTGGTTTGTGGTAACACTATTTATCTGAATTATGTGTCCATTTAAACCTTAATCTTGGTGTAGTGTGTAAGATGTTGGTGTATGTCTATTTTCTGTCCTAGTAGTTTCCAGCTTTCCCAGCACTTTTTGTCAAATAATGAAGTCTTATGCCAGAAGTGTGAGTCTTTGAATTTATCAAATAGCAGGTAACTATATTAATCCACTAATATTTCTTTTGTATATTATTTATTCCACAGATCTACCACTCTACTTCTCAGCCAATACCAAATAGTTTTGATGACTACTTCTTTATAATATAATTTTAGATCCACTAAATCTAGGCCCCCTTCTTTTTGCATTTTTTCATTAATTCCCTTGATATTCTTATTCCTACAGATTTTGAAACTATTTTTATAGCTCTCTAAAATAATTTCAGTTGTTTGATTTATATAGTACTGAATAAGTACATTAATTTAAGTATAATTTTCATTATTTTTATTATATTAATTTGGTCTACTCATGAGAATTTGATATATTTTCCAGCTTTTTTAGATTTGACTCTATTTGTGTGAAAAAAAATGTCTTGTAATTGTATTATTATTGTTCCTAAATGTGTCTTGGCAGATAGACTCCAAAGTATTTTATTTTATATATGATAATTTTAGAAGTAATTTCTCTTTCTATCTTTTGCTGATTGTCTTTGTCAGTAATATATAGACATACTGATGACATATGTGGGTATATTATATTACTGTAACTTTTTTAATGTTAATTGTTTCAGGGTTTTTTTTAGCTGATTCACTTAGATTCTCTAAGTATACTCTTATACCATCTATAAAGTGGGAAGACTTTGTTACTGCATTACCTATTTGAATTTCTTCAACTTTCTTCTCTTATTGTGAAAGTTAATATTTCTATACAATATTGAATAAAAGTGTTGATAATGGGCATTTTTTTCACCCCTGTTCTTTCAGGGAATGCTTCTAGTTTATTTTCATTACATCTAATACTTGCTGGTGGATTTAGAGATTTATGTTTAAGTAGTTATTTGCTTCAGGCAGCTTTTGGAATTCCTTTTCTTTTTGATCATTTCTATTTTAAAAATAGTTGTTTTCTTCAATCAATTTTTGTGCTTCTTTTTCCAAGCTTTCTCTTGGATACCTATAGTTTCTTTTCCACATTTTTCTATTTTATTTTTAAAATCCTTGAAACTAATTCATACTCACCTCTGGGGCTACACACAAAGGCATTTTGCAACTGGTTTTCCCTTCTGAGATGGCATTTTGCTCTGCCTTCTTGCCATAGTAGCTGTCTATTGTCGGGACATTTTTTCCAGTTTATTAACTTATTTTTCACTTAGTTTGTGTTTTTGAAGTTGAGTTCTGCTCCTGGAATTTAGGGCACACTAATCCTGGTCCTAAGGGTCAGGGGCTTGGTTGGTCACTTTCTCTGCTGAGTCCTCAGGTGCTAGTAGCTTGCTCACTGTTCTATATTTGCCTAGCCTAGTTGTGCTGGTTGTGCAGATAATCAGGGCTGGCAATATTCCTTCTGTACTGGGGCTGGAGTCCTCACAACTGGCCTGATCTGCCTCCAGGCTGCTGAACTAGGACTGAAGGTCGTTGGATGCTGATTTGTGTTGTTGCTAGAGCCCAATGTTGACTTGCTCATTTACTACGTGTGCTGGGTTATGGTCCCCTTTTCCCCAAGGCCTATTCTGAGGTCCTTCTAAGATGCCTTAAGTGGAGAAACTGCTTCACTTAGTCTTTTTAAGTTATATCACTCCAAAATGCATTTAGAGACTTGATTTTAGCATTGTTTCTGAGGGAAAATGTCAAGATCTTTGGCAAGTTCCTGGCCTCTCTCAGCCATCATGACTGCCAACCAAAACCAATAATATTTAAATTATCTCTCCTCAATCTATTTTCTAGGACATTTGTCTGAAAAATAGGGAAAGTGAAGTTAGTGACCTCTAAATTACCTCTAGACCACTTAAAAATAATTTCTAGATTTGATTTGTTTAAATTTATATTTAAAATATTTTCCAATAATAGGAGAAAACAAAATAATTTTTTCTATACGCTCACCATTTTTTCCTCCTCCTCTTCCTCCTTCAAGCTCCTAAAAACTCTCAGGAAATTTATTTGAATGTGATTAACTCATTGAAAGAAATAATATAAAACACATGTCATTATTGATATTAATGCCAGGCAGTTTTCAATTTTATTAAATAGTCCTAAATAATTAATCGAATGTAAACAAGCAATATTTATTACAACTACAAGCAACAAGAAGATGACATTCTGCCAACAATTAACCATGTAAATTAAAATCATTTTAAAATAGATATTGAAGGATTTTCTGAAGTGGAACAAAACATCAATCCAAAATATGAAATGCATTCTTTAGTTATTGGTCAAGTTATCATTAATATTCCATTTCACATGTCTTAGTGAAATAATAAAATGATTTTTTTTAAATATTAATGGAAAATTAAATTAACACATATTAGGTTTTGTATTTCCAAGTGTGCTGTCAATTTCCTGACAATGGGCAATGAGTATTTATTGTGTATTGCATGTCCTTATTTAATGTTTCTTCATTTAATATTTTAGAAAAAATAAACTCATTGAGCAACATCTATTAATCACTTCAGAGCTCTATGATTAGGTTAGAACTGATTATCATGTTCCAAATTCATATATCAATTTAAGGGATCTTACTATTAGGGTGTCCTTTTCATTGTACTACTCTCATATTTAGATTTGGAATAATGAACAACTTAATATATATTTTTCTTCCTATCTCTGTGATCTTTGGATGATTCTTCTCTTTCTTTAATGTTCACCTGCCGAAGTGCCTCATATCAATGTCCTTCCCTTGATTCAAGTAAATGCTCAAGGTCTACCTCCTACAAGATAAATTTCTCTCTTCCATTCAACTTATAGCAACTTGTCAGTTTGCATGTTTTATAAAAACATACCATCAGGCAAGGATTATTTCATCAATTAGAATAACAAGGATTGGAGATTAACTGATTTATCAAGGATAAAAAAGTTAATTATTTATGAATGCTGCACCAAAACTCAGCTCTTTTCACTCTAAATTTAATGCTCATTGACTACACCATTATCATTCTAATAGAAAAAAAAGAAAAAGTTAAAAGAAAGTCTAATACCTAATGAATGCTTTCTGTTGGTTGATTAAAAATGTTAACACATGATGGAGTTTTGACAATATTTATCTACCCCATGTACATTTTGATAATGTGACCTATTATTTTCATACATTTATAGTAGTTTTTGAAGATTGGCAGCAATACATCAATATTGGAAAGAGGTGCAAAATTTGCCCCCTTCTCTTTCTCTGATATTTTGACCCATTGCTTCTAGTCCTCAAAACCATTATAAATGTAGGAAGAAAATTCTAATTTTTCAAATATGAAATGGATTGCTTCAGGAGGTACTGAATAAAAGATATTTCTTCCAAATCTAAAATTTTGTGAGTCTGTGAGGGCTGAAATGAGGTCAAGAATACATACACAAATATTTAAATGTTTGGTAATTTCCTAGGTTCTTGATTTATTTGAAAGTTTATATTAGCAAAGAAAAAAACATTCTAAAACTTTGCTCAAGTTCAGATCATATCATTATCACTATATGACCTTGATGAAATAATTTCTCCTATAAATTAATATAATTTTTCAGTGAAGATTAGAGGGGGATAGAAGCAGGATTATCTACCACATTAAGAATTTCAAAAATAGCTCCTCTATAAATTCAAAGATGTTAGATTATTTCCTAAGTTAGGAAGATTGTACTAAATAGAAGGCACTGTCAATATCCTTTTATGGAATTCACTTAATTAAATGGAAATCTGAAATAAATAGCTAAAAAATGAAAGAAAAATTTAGATGAATCAATTTAAATAGATTACCTCTTAAAGGTGATGTACATTCTGGAATTACTTTAAATTTAACAGGGGTGGTTTAATCTATATTCATCCTAAGATTAATATGAAGAGCATCTCAGGGCAATTTTAATCACTGAAGCCTAGGTGACCTTATAGCAAATATAAAGTTCAGCTTGAGTTTTTGCTATATATCAGCATTTGTGCAGAAGTTAGAAGATATGGAGAAATTCAATGTCACTCAGAAGCCCCATTTATACTTCTGACCAAAACTTTCCCCCAAAAGAATAAGAGATTATATATTTATATTAGTTTAATTTCAAAAACAAAGTGCTTGTTAATTATAAAATCCTATTATAAATTTTAGCAATGTTTTTTATTTATCAAAATAACTATTTTTCCTGCATTTTAATATATGCTACTAAATTGTATTTTGGTATTTCAATATCATAAAATATGTTCATATGAGTATATATATATATTTAAAGATATATAATTTTATTGTGTAAATTTCACTTCCAAAAATAAATATCTCTTTGAAAAACACAGCTTTGACAATCTATGTAATAGAAAATATTTTCATATTATGACCAAATTGGAGATGAAAAATCCTGTACTTGGCTACACTGATCTCCAAGCAATAATATATTGCCTGTCACTGACTAAATTCAAAACATTTTCAGTGTTCTTTAACTTTACAGAATTTATTCTATTCTGGAAAAGTCTTCAAAAATAGACCTCAGAGGAGGCAGAGGCATGATGGTAAAATAAAGGCAAGGACTTACCTTATTTCTCCCCCAAACCCTTCCAAAAATTTCTAGAATACACAAAAAGATAAAGTGAAAATCTTTTTCCATACCTAAACAACTTAGAAGGTGGACAGGAAAAGTCTACTGTACCAGACTGAGAAAGGAGTGCAGAAGTGCACAAACCTAGATAAAGAAAATTAGCAGAAGGTTTCAGGACAATTGAATTGGTGGAAGCAGTGACAGTTTACAGACCTCTCAGTGCACAGATATCCCAAAAAAAAAAAAAAAAAAAAAAAAAAACCCACAGAAGGTCAACCGGAAATGTTTGTTGTTCTTGGACTATAATAGAGCAAGGCCCAGCACAGGCCATGCCAGGATAGACCCAGCCTCAACAAACCAGGAGAAGGATTTGGGAGAAATGGGAAATTACCTGGCATTAGGTGCTTCCAGATCTCCCAACCCATTTATGGTAAGACGGTTGAACATGTCATCAAAAAGTGCCTATGGGGCTCTATTTGCTTACTCTGAGGCATAATTCTGATACTTTGCCTACACTCTGATCTGGATTGCAATCCTGGGTGGTATTCCCAGTACCATGAAGAGCAGTAGCATACCAGAACCTATGACCACAGGGGTATAGGGATCCTCCTCACAATACCAGGGCAGCAAAGACTGCTTGTAGTCTCTCACAGAGTAGAGAACTACACATCTCCTTTGATTGTAATATCTTGGAAGAATCAATAACCTACAGGTGCACAGAAGTATCTCTTCAAACAACTACACAAAATCCCTGGAGCTCAGTACTATACACCCTCCATCATGGAAGGAGAGTCCTATTATTTTCAAATCCCTTCAGTGGTGAACTATCAGATTAATATTGTACATACACATTTGTGATAAGGATATCTACAGATAGGTCATTTTTGGTATGAGGAATTAGGATTAACAAAAAGAAATAAAAGATTTAAAAAAAGTGAATGTAGGGTTCATCAAATTTTGAAGCATTTTTTAATTCTATTTTGTTTTTAATCCTCTAGATGGGGACAGTCCATCTAATAGGGTAGTCCTAGCTCTCTGAACTGCTCAGAGGAGCTGCTTCCTTCAAGATTGGTCCTCTCACAATGTAATTGTTAATGTGTACATTTTTCTCTTGGTTTTTCTCACTTCACTCAGCATCAGATCCTTGCAATCACTTCCATGCTTCTCTACAGTCTCACCATTTATGGTTTCTTACAGAACAATAATATCCCATAGAATTCATGTACCATAACTTGTTTAACCATTCCCAAATTGATGGGTATCACTTCAATTTCCAATTCTTTGCCATTATAAAAAGAACTGCTATAAATATTTTGAAACATGTGGGACTTCTCCCATTTTTTTTCTGATTTCTTCTGGATATAGACCTAGAATTGGAATTGCTGGATCAAAGGGTATGAAGATTTTTATTGCTTTTTAGCATAGTTCCATATTGCTCTCAAGAATTGTTAGGTCAGTCTATCTTCGCTCCCCCTCCTGAGCCTGAGGCTGGAGTCTCCCATCCATTGTCCAAAGTGAAGTCTAATCCATTTGTGGTTTTGGATGGAAGCAAGAACCACAAGAGACACTTCAATGTGCCCTCACACATTTGGCACAAGATCACATCATGCTATCGCTGCTCTTCAAGGAACTGAGGCAGAAATTTAAAGCCTGCTCCATGCCCATGCAGAAGGATAACAAGGTCCAGGTGGTTGGCATACATTACAAAGGTTAGAAAACTGGCAAAACTGTCCAGGTTTACAAAAAGAAATATATCATCTACATTGAGCATTGTACAGTGTGAAAAAGCTTATGGTGGGGGCAGAGGCAAGATGGCGACATGAAGGGATTGAGTTTTAGGAGATCTCTGAAAAAAACTCATAAACTAAGGACTCTAACTAAACTTTCGAGAGACAGAACCAACAAAGGGACCCAGGGAGGCAGTTCTCCTACTCAAGTTAACCTGGAAAAGAGCAGAAAGGCTCTGCTACACGGGGCCGGAGGGGTGGCACTCCAGAGACAAAGAACTTCAGCCTCCAGGAGGCAGCCCCAGGATGCTCAGAGCTGTGGCTTACAGCAGCGGGGGAGTCTCCTGAGCTGCACCCCGTGGGAGCACCAGCACATAGTGGGGGAACAACAGGGTACCTCTGCCAGAGGGAGCATGTGGAGCCCAGCCCTCAGGGGACACAGCCAGCAGCTTGGTCTTTCAGCAGCCTGGATCCAGAAACAGAAGCAGGTGGAGCGGGTAAGCAGGAGCCCCCAGGGCATGAGCCCATTGAGCTGAGGGAGGGGAGTGAAGAGAGAGAGACTGCAGAGCTCTGTCCTCTGCCCCTGGTACAGGACTCTGGAGCTCTGACCACATTCAGATCCTGATAGCAGTCTAGGCCACCCCATAGTACAGCAGGGCCCCCCCCACCTCAGCCCCATGGCAGAGGGGGGGAATTATGGACATTCACAGACCAGGAGGGAGGACAGAGCCTCACAAACTGAGACCCTTGTGGGAGTGTCCCAAAAGCTCAGGAAGCACTCCAAAAAAAAAACAGGCTTAGGCTAGGAAAATGAACAAAGAAAAAAGAGGAAGACTATTGAGAAATATTTTGCAAATGAGCCCAAGAAGGATCAAAATACTCAGTCGGAAGATGAGGAAGCACAAGCTCCTGCATCTAAAGACTACAAGAAAAACAGAAATTGGGCTCAGGCTATGATAGAGCTCAAAAAAGACTTTGAAAATCAATTTAGGGAGTTAGAAGAAAAACTGGGAAAATAAAGGAGAGAGATGCAGGAAAAACATGAAAATGAAGTCAGCAGCTTAGTCAAGGAAATCCAAAAAAAATGCTGAAGAAAATAGCATGCTAAAAAACAGCTTAGGTCAAATGGATAAAACAGTTGAAAAAGCTATTAAGGAGAAGAATGCTTTAAAAAGCAAAATTGGCCAGATGGAAAAAGAGATAAGAAAACTCTCTGAGGAGAATAAATCCTTCAGACAAAGAATAGAATTCAGGGAGATTGATGAATTTACCAGAAATCAGGAATCAATACTTCAAAACCAAAAAAATGAAAAATTAGAAGAAAATGTGAAATATCTCATTGAAAAGCAACTGATATGGAAAACAGACTTAGGAAAGATAATTTGAAAATTATTGGAATACCTGAAAGTCATGATCAGGAAAAGAGCCTTGAATTCATTTTCAAAGAATTACTACAGGAAAATTGCCCTGATATTCTAGAAGCAGAGGGCAATATAGAAATGGAGAGAATCCACCGATGCCCCAGAGAAAGAGATCCCAAAAAAACCAACCCGCAGGAATATTATAGCCAAGTTCCAGAACTCCCAAGTCAAAGAAAAAATATTACAAGCAGCCAGAAGGACACAGTTCAAATATCGTGGAGCTGCAATCAGGATCACACAAGACTTAGCAGCAGCTACATTGGAAGCTCATAGGGTTTGGAATACAATAGACCGGAAGGCAAAAGAGCTTAGAACGCAGCCAAGAATGAACTACCCAGCAAGGCTGAATGTCCTCTTCCAGGGAAAAAGATGGACTTTCAATGAACCAGGGGAATTTCAAAGGTTCCTTTTGGAATGGCCAGAGCTGAACAGAAGGTTTGATCTTCAGATACAGGACTCAGGTGAAGCATGGAGATTGGAGGAGAGGGGGGAAATATGAGAGACTTAATCAGGATGAACTGCATGTATAGAAAAATGATACTGATAATATTCATATGAACCATCTCAGTTAATAGAGCAGGTAGAGGGAGCTTTTACAGTTGAAGCACATGAGAAAGCTGAATCTGAAGATAAAATATGGTATAAAAATGGAGTCAATAAGAAAAAAAGGGAAATGGAATGGGAGAAAGAAAACGGAGAGGGGGAATAGTCCAAGATATTTCACATAATAAGATGTTTTTTATTACAATGAGCTATTGCAATGATATGAAAGGGGGGAGGCAAGGGGGAATGAGGGAACCTTTGCTCTCATCAGAGATGGCTAGGAGAGGAAAAAGCATATATACTCAATGGGGTATAGACAACTGGAGTAAGAAGGAGGGGCGACCAGGGAGAAGGGGTGGGGATGTGAATAAAGGAGGAGAGGATGGACCATGTTGGGACAGTGGTCAGATATAACACATTTTCTTTTTTTTTATTTCTTGCAAGGGGCTGGGATTGGAAGGCCTGCCCAGGACCATAGGGACAGGTAGATTCTGGGCCTAAGGGGTAGTATGGGGGCTCAGGGCTTCTTGGCCCCAGGACCAGGGATCTGTCTGCTGTGCCACTTAGCAACCCTACAGCAGAGTCAGAGTGAAAGGAGAGAGAAAATATAGTATATGGTAGTGGAGAAATAAGAAAGGAGGGAGTTGTGATCAGCAATGGCAATGTTGGAAAAATATGGAAGTAACTTTTGTGATGGACTTATCATAAAGAATGTGATCTACTCACGAGAGAGTTGATGGTGTTGGAACAAAGACTGAAACACATTTTTTGTCATTATTATTTGGGGGAGGGTTCAGGGCAAGTCAGGCTGGGTAGCCTGCCTGGGGCCACATAGCAGGGTGATCATTGGTTGTCTGGGGGCCGGATTCAGGCCCAGGTGCTCCTGGCTCAAGGGCCAGTGCTCTGTCTGCCACCCAGCTACCCCTACTATTATTACTATTTTATTTTATTTTGGGTCTTTTTTTCCTTCTTTTTGGTTTTTTTCAGGGCAGTGGGGATCGCGTGGCTTGCATGTCACATGGCTGGATGATTATTGAGTTTACGAGGCTGGATAGGGACTCGGGTGCTCGTGGCTGCAGGGCTGGTGCTTCGTCCATTGCACCACCTGGCCATACCTACAATTATTACTATTATTTTTTTTAATTTTAATTTTTTTCTCCCTTCTTTACTTTTTTGCCCAAGTAAATCTATCTATATTCATGGGGGGAGGGTTATTTTGTTTACTTGTAAACAAGTATATTTTATTAATGTAACGAAATACATTTGTACAAAATGAGAATAAAAAATAAATAAAAAAAAGCTTTTGGCGCGACTGTCCATGTAGTCATTCATCCTAGCAAGGTAGTTATTATCAGACTAAAACAGGACAAAGGTTGCAAAAAGACTCTTGAGCGTAAAGCCAAATCCTGACAAGTTGGAAAGGAGAAGGGAAAATATAAAGAAGAAACCATTGGAAAGATGCAAGATTAAAATGGTCTGTTGTAGTTGTAATTTAAAATGAAAATTAAGCATTAAAAAAAATTGCTGGATCATTTCACAACTCCACCAGCAATGTATTAATATCCCAGTCTTACCACAACCCATCCAACATTGATCATTTTTCCTTTTTGTCATCTTAGCCTATCTGAAAAGTGTGAGGTAATACCTCATGGTTGTTTTAATTTGCGTTTTTCTACTCAATAATGATTGGGAGCTTTTTTATTCATATGATTATATATAATTTCAATTGTTTTCATTTTAAAACTGTCTATTCATGTCCTTTGACCATCTATGGATTGGGGAATGATTTGCAATCTCATAAATTTGATGCAGTTCTCTAGATTTTAAAAATGAGAATGAGACCTTTATCAGAACTCCTAGGTATGAGGATTTTTTCCTAAGATTTTGCTTTCCTTCTAATTTTGGTAGTATTGATTTGATTAATGCAAAAACTTTATAATTTCATATAGTCATCTTATTTATTTTGTACCCTATTTCTTGTTGGATCATAAATTCATCCCCTTTCCATAGATCTGACAGACAGAGTATTTCTTGGTCTATTAGTTTATCTGTCATGCTACCCTTTATGTCCAAGTATTGTACCTATTTTGACCTTATTTTGCTATAGGGTGTGAGATGTGGGTTTAAATCTAACTTTTACTATACTATTTTCCAATTTTCCCAACAGTTTTTGTCAGATAGTAAGTTCTTATCCCATAATTTGTTAAGCTGCAGATTACTGTATTCATTTATCACTGTTTATTTTAAACCTATCCTAATCCACTGATCCATGACTATTTCTTAACCACTACCAGGTAGTTTTGATGACTGTCACTTTATAGTATAGTTTTAGTTGTGGTACAGCTAGGTCACCATCCTTTACATTTTTTTTTTTGTCAGTTCCCTTGCTATTCTTAATCTTTTGTTGGTCCACATGACTTTTGTTACAGTTTTTTTCTAGCTCAGTAAAATAATTGATAGTTTGTCTGGTATGACTAAGTAATTTAATTTGGATAGAATTATCATTTTAATTATATTAGCTCTACCTAACCATTAACAATTATGTAGATCTGACTTTATTTTGGTGAGAGGTGCTTTACTATTTTAAGGAAAGTCCTATTTTAACAGAGCTAAAAATCAAGTAGTAGGCTGGGAACATGAGTGAAGCAAATTCTGATCAACGAATTTAATACAGGGACAAGTAAGATAAAAAAGTTCACTCATAAGGTAACAAACTCAAAGCTCTGACATTCAAAACTTGCACATAACATACAAATTGGCCTCAATTTTGAAAATTTTATTTTGAAAATAAAATTAGACAAAAATAAAAATTGCAATAGAAATAATAATGATGAAAGAAAATCATGCAAAAAAGAGTCAATTGATTTTAAAGGAGACTAAAGAAATATTAAAAAACATTCAAAAACATAATGAATCAAATTTTAAGAGGTATGAAATGTCAATGAAAAGAAGAATACATTAAAAAGGAGAAGGGTACAAATGGAAAAGAAAGATCAGAAGATCACTGCAGAAAATAAGTTATTAACTTATTTTTATTTTTAATTTTTAATTTATTTTTTATTCTCATTTTGTACAATTTTTTTTTTACATTAATAAAATATTCTTGTTTACAAGTAAGCAAAACACCCCTCCCCCCATGAATATAGATAGACTTGCTTGGGTGAAAAAAGTAAAGGGGAGAGAAAAAAATTAATTAAAAAAAATAATAGTAATAATTGTAGGTATGGCCAGGTGGCACAATGAATGAAGCACCAGCCCTAGAGCCATGAGCACCAGAGTCCATATCCAGCCTCGTAAATCCAATAATCACCCAGTCATGTGACATGCAAACCACCCAATCCCCACTGCCCTGCAAAAACCAAAAAGAAGGAAAAAAAAAGACCCAAAATAAATAAAATAGTAATAATAGTAGGGGTGGCTGGGTGGCAGACAGAGCATTGGCCCTTGAGCCAGGAGCACCTGGGTCCGAATCCAGCCCCAGACACCCAAAGATCACCCTGCTATGTGGCCCCAGGCAGGCCACCCAGCCCCACTTGCCCTGCACCCTCACCCAAATAATAATAACAAAAAATGTGCTTCAGTCTTTGTTCCAACACCAACAACTCTGTCATGGGTGGATCTCATTCTTTATGATAAGTCCATCACAAAAGTTACTTCCATATTTTTCCAATGTTGCCATTGCTGATCGCAACTCCATCCTTTCTTATTTCTCCACTACCATGTACTCTATTTTCTCTCTCCTTTCACTCTGACTCTGCTGTAGGGTCGCTGAGTGGCGCGGCAGACAGATCCCTGGTCCTGGGGCCAGGAAGCCCTGAGCCCCCATACCACCCCTTAGGCCCAGAATCCACCTGGTCCTGTGGTCTTGGGCAGGCCTTCCAATCCCAGCCCCTTGCAAGAAGTAAAAAAGTAAATGTGTTATATCTGACCACTGGTCCATCCTCCTCTCTTTTATTCACATCCCCACTCCTTCCCCCTGCTCCACCCTCCTTCTTACTCCAGATGTCTATACCCCATTGAGCATATATGCTGTTTCCTCTCCTAGCCATCTCTGATGAGAGCAAAGTTTCCCTTATTCCCCCTTGCCTACAGCCTTCCATATCATTGCAATAGCTCATTGTAATAAAAAAAATCTTATTATGTGAAATATCTTGGACTATTCGCCCTCTCCTTTTTCTTTCTCCCATTCCATTTCCCTTTTTTCCCTATTGACTCCATTTTTACACCATATTTTATCTTCGAATTCAGCTTTCTCCTGTGCTTCAACTATAAAAGCTCCCTCTACCTGCTCTATTAACTGAGAAGGTTCATATGAGTATTATCAGTGTCATTTTTCTATGCAGGAATACATGCAGTTCATCCTCATTAACTCCCTCATATTTCCCCCCTCTCCTCCAATCTCCATGCTTCACCTGAGTCCTGTATCTGAAGATCAAACCTTCTGTTCAGCTCTGGCCATTCCAAAAGGAACCTTTGAAATTCCCCTGGTTCACTGAAAGTCCATCTTTTTCCCTGGAAGAGGACATTCAGCCTTGCTGGGTAGTTCATTCTTGGCTGCATTCTAAGCTCTCTTGCCTTCCGGTATATTATATTCCAAGCCCTACGAGCTTCCAATGTAGCTGCTGCTAAGTCCTGTGTGATCCTGACTGCAGCTCCACGATATTTGAACTGTGTCCTTCTGGCTGCTTGTAATATTTTCTCTTTGACTTGGGAGTTCTGGAACTTGGCTATAATATTCCTAGGGGTTGATTTTTTGGGATCTCTTTCTTTGCGGGAATCGGTGGATTCTCTCCATTTCTATTTTGCCCCCTGCTTCTAGAATATCAGGGCAATTTTCCTGTCATAATTCTTTGAAAAATGATGTCAAGGCTCTTTTCCTGATCATGACTTTCAGATATTCCAATAATTTTCAAATTATCTTTCCTAAGTCTGTTTTCCATATCAGTTGTTTTTTCAATGAGATATTTCACATTTTCTTCTAATTTTTCATTTTTTTGGTTTTGAAGTATTGATTCCTGATTTCTGGTAAATTCATCATAATATTTCTTAGCGTTAAGTATAAAATGGTTTAGTATCTCATAATCAGGCTCTTGTTACCTTTTGAATGAATCCAGGACAACTCAAATGCCATACTATAATCAAACATATGAACAAACTGGAGACCCTGTTACAAAAAATAAAAGGACTTCAAGGCATATTCTCTAAATCAATCCCCAAAGGGAATCTCTATCTGTTGTCACATCGACCAACACCTACTTTGGAATCTGAGGAGTCTGTTCATCACCCACTGTAACAACCAATACCACACCACTACTATCTTCTAATCTGACCCCTACTAGATGATATTTCTCTTTCAGGTTGCAGTGGCTATTCTAAAGATAAAAAATAGATAAGACTTATGACCTTCAGAAAGAATGTTTTATGAATTAACTTGCAAATATACTACTTATGTAAGTAACTAGGGTCCTTACTAAATAACTACAAGTGATTTAATGTGCTTTTCCAATTTTATTAGATGGACAAAAATTTAGATGTAATTAAAGTATGACAAAATGTATGCTATGGGAATAACAAATAGAACTGTCTGGAATCATATAAAGTATAGAATCAAAAAAAGCAATTTGTTGATATTTTTCCATCATTCACCTGGTATATGATAATATCTAAAACCTAATATCTCTGAGTATTTCTTTCCTCCTTTGTCAAATGAAAGTGCTGGAACCAGTAAAATCTTTGAAATCTCTTATATCTGTAAATCTATGTGCATGATCTTTACTTACAGAAATTGTCTGGATGCAAACTTTTCTGAAGAAAGAAAATTAGCTACAAACCACATTATTTCTGTGGGAATACCCTTCATAAACACCAATCTTCCTTATATTAACTTTGAAACTATGTTTTTACCTTTAATTTTGTCCCCTAAGTACATGTATTTTAAGCAAATATCTGATATTGTTGTTTTGATAAGGATAACTATTTTTGTCAATTAGTACATTTACATTTTTATTTATCAATTTGACTCTTTTAAGTCTCCGGTAAAATTGATGCAGTTCTCCACAGACTAATTTCACTTTTCTGAAATGATAAAACTGAGTTCTGAAACTTTAAAGCACCTGGTCACATAATGATCCAAGCAAAATGCAGTCACCTTGTAAGCCCAATCAACCCACCTCCAGGTGTATTTTATTCTTTCTTTTGTATCATTAATTGAATTATTTGAGACAGCTAATGTGTTGGCTTACATGTGTATACGCATATGATTTTTTCCTTTAAATATTTGTATTTGTGCATCCCCAAACATAAGGGACAAGTCTTCCTTGGCACTTAAAAAACTTTGAAACTCTATCAAAACTTTAAACAATCAAACCAGTGCCCGTAGGACTAGTTCTATAAGAAGAGAAATATTTTGGGGGACATGGGGAGTGGGGAAATAAAAACAATTTTCAAAAGGATTTTCCATAGCTTCCATAATAATTCACATTGTATTCAAATACAGGAAGTTGGGGACAAAAGAGGCTTCCAGCATTCCTCCAAATAGAAATATTGAGCTGTACCATCTTTCATATCATCAGAGCCAATACTTTTTTTTTATCAAAGGTCATACATTAATTACTTTTTTATTGTTTGCTTGTATTGCAATTATTTTTACCGACAGTTTCTAAAAATAGTATATTAAAATCATTTTCTAAATTTTCCCATGAAAATAAAGAACTGTAGTTCATGAAAATTGTATAGCTTTGAACATTTAAATTTGAAATGAAGCTGAACAAATCAACTTGAAAACAAACTAGAAACTTTTTAAGAATTAAAAACTAAGCTTGACTTTTATAGTTCAAATTTTCCTTCACTTAGTTGAAAGTTATATTCTCTTAGATAGATGTATGCAACCTTAGACTTGTGAGCATGTTGGAGTCTCCTTCCTATTGCATTACCAGCTCTGCATCAACTGTGGCTAGAGTTATTCAGTCTCTGGTTGAAGATCTAGTCAGATAGGAATGACCTAATCATCAGTTGGGAAATTATTTTTTGGATGATTTATTAAAAAGTTCTCATTGATATTGAACTGAAATTTGTTATGCAATGTCTCAACATTTGAAGACAGTTACCATGTACCTGGAACATTTCTAACTTAACCAGTGGCGATTCCCTTAATTATTCCTGATGCAGTGTGTTTCCAAAACTTTCTCCATCCTATTCATCCTTCACTGGATACACTCCATTTTTCAAAATTCCTTACAAAAATGAGACACTGAGAAATCAATACAATGCTGAAGATGACCAATCTGAACAGTCTGCCAGAAAAGTGAGACTATCTCTTTATCTGGATTGTATGATTTTATATAGGACCTGCAGTTTCTAAAACTTTAATACATTTTAGGTTCTTTTTCAAATGAAGTGATGTTCCCAGGGACCTAAAACATTTGAAACTAAAAAACTACTTTAATTTCTAATCCATGAAATTTGCCAAAAGTTTTATTTTAAAAAGAGAAAGAAAAAGGAAATCAAATATTTGCTGTTCTGCAAGAAGCAATTATAGTATTTCTAATTCTCAGAGTATTTTCTGCTCTTTCAAAGGAATAGTATTTTCCTTATGATAGAGAATTCTGGGGTAAACAACCTGTTTTATCATTATCTTTTATCATTTCAGACAGTAATTTGAAATAATAGAGCTGCAACTGATATTATAGATTTTGCTAAAGCCATGATCATTTTAGTGACTTGTCAAAAGTCACATACCCAATATGTGCAGAACTTAAACTCATCTTGTTGTGTTTTCTAGTGCATCTCACTCCCAATATTCATTATTCTGCTCTCATGGGAAACCTTCTCTAACATCACATATAGTACTCAAACAATTAATCATTTCATATAAATTCTTGTTTGTATGAAACCCTCTACAGACAAACAAATGTTCCTTGGTTGATGTGACTATTCAAACTAATAGCAGTTAATGTTCATTGTACACAACAATGCTTTCTTAGATATTCTAAATATAAGCCAAGGGACATTCACATTTTTCCTTTTTTATCTATTCATCAATTGTAGTTTTACCTTCACTACTTTCATCTAGCTTCCCTTCTTTTCACTCAGAAAATCACCATCCTTATTCAGGGATGGCCTCATTATCTCAAGCTTGAACTATTATAATAGCCTTCATGGATGTTCTCTCTGCCTCAAGTCTTTTCCCTTTTCAATCAGTCATTCCTTTGGACACCAAAATGATCTTTGCCAAATGTAGATCTAACCATATCAGTCCACTATCCAATATATTTATGTAATTTCCTACTATACCTAGCATCAGATAGAAAAATTATCAGACTCTTTTAAAGCCCTTCCTAATACTGGTCCTACCTATCTGGTCTTCTGCTTTCCTTCATGTAACCTACACAATAGCTCATTCCAAGAATCTCTATTTTTTCATTTATTGCCTTTGCCCCTGGGGTCCCCCATTCCTAGAATATTCTTCTTCCTTATTACCACTTCCTGGCTCACTCAGTTTCCTTCAAGATTGTTCAGTTCCCACCATCTTCAATAGATTGACTTTCCCTGTACCTTGCTCCATTTGCAAATACCTTCCTGTTTATTTTCCTTTATGCTGAAAATAGTAAGCATTTGCATAGTTATTTGCATGTTGAGAGCAGGTAATGTGTTTGTAATTTTATTTCTTTGCCTTTTTAACACAGCATAATCATTCAAAAGTGGTCAGCACTTAATAAGGACTTGTTAACTGAGAATCTAGCTCTTAAAATAAAGTGATCAAGGGTTTAGGCTCTAATGATGAGATTTATTGACACTTTGTAGTTCAGCCACATTTCGCAAATCACTTTTCTTAAATGTAATCACTATTCTAGGATACAGAAATATTGGTTATATTAGTGAATTTAACTTTGTGTAAAATCAAATATTCTTAATCATCCAATCTGATCAACAACAGATTTCATTGCTGTTCTCTAAAGGATTATTCTTTATGAAAGAAAAAGCATGATAGTGTAAATTATACTGACATTAAAATTAAATGATGTGATTTTTGAATCTATTTCTACTGATGCTTAACAATAAGAATTTGGGCAAATCAATTTTCCTTTCCTGGGTTTAAATTTTCTCAAGTTATAAATGAAAGTGACTGTATTCAATGCTCTTCTAATAAATATTATTTTGAATATTAGATGGATCAGAGTAGGAAGCAATGCATTCTTTTTATTTGTAGGTTTTTTTGCAAGACAATGGGGTTAAGTAGTTTGCCTAAGGCCACACAGCTAGGTAAAAATTATCAAGTGTCTCAGACCAGATTTGAACTCAGGTACTCCTGACTCCAGGGCGCCACCTAGCTGCCCCAAAGCAACACATTCTATATGCATATAGAAACATGCAGAGAGACATATATAATCTTTTATAGATATCAATATATATCCATATATGATTTTATATGTATAATAACTGATTAATTAGTGTTTATATTAATATTTTATTTATATATATAAATAATCTATATATGGATATATAGCTATATAAATATGCATAGTTATATATCGATCAGATAGTATATATGTAAACATATTGATCAAACTTATATTTAATACTCAAATATATCATAC
>NW_027422435.1:0-87616 GCF_037893015.1 Macrotis lagotis
TTCCCTTGCCGTGCATTGCCTAGCGTGCGTTGTCGTGCCTTAGCCTTGTTACCCCTTGCCGTGCCGTTCCTTCCGTTACCCTTGCCTTCCCTTGCTTTCCCTTGCCTTCCTTGCGTTCCGTTACTCTTTGCTTGCTTTCCGTGCATTGCCTAGCCTTGCGTTGTCATGCCTTAGGCTTGCCTCGCCTGACCGTGCTTTCCCATGCGTTACCCTTTCCTTGCCTTGCCGTGCATTGCCTAGCGTGCGTTGTCGTGCCTTAGCCTTGTTTCCCCTTGCCGTGCCGTTCCTTCCGTTACACTTGCCTTTCTTTGCTTTCCCTTGCCTTCCTTACCTTCCGTTACTCTTTGCTTGCCTTCCGTGCATTGCCTAGCCTTGCGTTGTCGTGCCTTAGCCTTATCTCGCCTGACCGTGCCTTCCTTTGCTTTAAGCTTTCCTTGCATTGTCGTGCATTGCCTAGCCTTGCGTTGTCGTGCATTAGCCTTGCCTAGCCTCACCGTGCCTTGCCTTGCGTTACCCTTTCCTTGCCTTGCCGTGCATTGCCTAGCCGTGCGTTGTCGTGCCTTAGCCTTGATTCCCCTTGCCGTGGCGTGCCTTTTGTTACACTTGCCTTGCCTGGCTTTGCCTTGCCTTCCTTTCCTTCCGTTACTCTTTCCTTGCCTGGCCGTGCATTGCCTAGCCTTGCATTGTCGTGCCTTATCCTTGCCTCACCTGACCGTGCCTTCCCCTGCGTTACCCTTTCCTTGCCTTGCCGTGCATTGCCTAGCGTGCCTTGTCGTGCCTTAGCCTTGTTTCCCCTTGCCGTGCCGTTCCTTCCGTTACACTTGCCTTTCCTTGCTTTCCCTTGCCTTCCTTACCTTCCGTTACTCTTTGCTTGCCTTCCGTGCATTGCCTAGCCTTGCGTTGTCGTGCCTTAGCCTTGCCTCGCCTGACCGTGCTTTCCCATGCGTTACCCTTTCCTTGCCTTGCCGTTCATTGCCTAGCGTTCGGTGTCGTGCCTTAGACTTGTTCCCCCTTGCCGTGCCGTTCCTTCCGTTACCCTTGCCTTCCCTTGCTTTCCCTTGCCTTCCTTGCGTTCCGTTACTCTTTCCTTGCCTTGCCGTGCATTGCCTAGCCTTGCATTGTCGTGCCTTATCCTTGCCTCACCTGACCGTGCCTTCCCCTGCGTTACCCTTTCCTTGCCTTGCCGTGCATTTCCTAGCCCTGCGTTGTCGTGCCTTAGCCTTGTTACCCCTTGCCGTGCCGTTCCTTCCGTTACCCTTGCCTTCCCTTGCTTTCCCTTGCCTTCCTTGCGTTCCGTTACTCTTTGCTTGCTTTCCGTGCATTGCCTAGCCTTGCCTTGTCATGCCTTAGCCTTGCCTCGCCTGACCGTGCTTTCCCATGCGTTACCCTTTCCTTGCCTTGCCGTGCATTGCCTAGCGTGCGTTGTCGTGCCTTAGCCTTGTTTCCCCTTGCCGTGCCGTTCCTTCCGTTACCCTTGCCTTCCCTTGCTTTTCCTTGCCTTCCTTACCTTCCGTTACTCTTTGCTTGCCTTCCGTGCATTGCCTAGCCTTGCGTTGTCGTGCCTTAGCCTTGCCTCGCCTGACCGTGCTTTCCCATGCGTTACCCTTTCCTTGCCTTGCGGTTCATTGCCTAGCGTTCGGTGTCGTGCCTTAGACTTGTTCCCCCTTGCCGTGCCGTTCCTTCCGTTACCCTTGCCTTTCCTTGCTTTCCCTTGCCTTCCTTACCTTCCGTTACTCTTTGCTTGCCTTCCGTGCATTGCCTAGCCTTGCGTTGTCGTGCCTAAGCCTTATCTCGCCTGACCGTGCCTTCCTTTGCTTTGCTTTCCTTGCATTGTCGTGCATTGCCTAGCCTTGCGTTGTCGTGCATTAGCCTTGCCTAGCCCACCGTGCCTTGCCTTGCGTTACCCTTTCCTTGCCTTGCCGTGCATTGCCTAGCCGTGCGTTGTCGTGCCTTAGCCTTGTTTCCCCTTGCCGTGCCGTTCCTTCCGTTACCCTTGCCTTGCCTTGCTTTCCCTTGCCTTCCTTGCCTTCCGTTACTCTTTGCTTGCCTTCCGTGCATTGCCTAGCCTTGCGTGGTCGTGCCTTAGCCTTTTTTCACCTTGCCTAGCCTTGCGTTGCCTTGTGCCTTGCATTCCTTGCCTTCCGTTACTCTTTGCTTGCCTTCCGTGCACTGCCTAGCCTTGGGTTGTCGTGCATTAGCCTTGCCTTGCCAAACCGTGCCTTGCCTTGCGTTACCCTTTCCTTGCCTTGCCGTGCATTGCCTAGCCGTGCGTTGTCGTGCCTTAGCCTTGTTTCCCCTTGCCGTGCCGTTCCTTCCGTTACCCTTGCCTTGCCTTGCTTTCCCTTGCCTTCCTTGCCTTCCGTTACTCTTTGCTTGCCTTCCGTGCATTGCCTAGCCTTGCGTTGTCGTGCCTAAGCCTTATCTCGCCTGACCGTGCCTTCCTTTGCTTTAAGCTTTCCTTGCATTGTCGTGCATTGCCTAGCCTTGCGTTGTCGTGCCTTAGCCTTTTTTCACCTTGCCATAGCCTTGCTTGCGTTGCCTTGCTTTGCCTTGCATTCGTTGCCTTCCGTTACTCTTTGCTTGCCTTCCGTGCATTGCCTAGCCTAGCGTTGTCGTGCCTTAGCCTTGCCTCGCCTAACCGTGCCTTGCCTTGCGTTACCCTTTCCTTGCCTTGCCGTGCATTGCCAAGACGTGCGTTGTCGTGCATTAGCCTCGCCTTGCCTTACCGTGCCTTGCCTTGCGTTACCCTTTCCTTGCCTGGCCGTGCATTGCTTAGCCTTGCGTTGCCGTACCTTAGCCTTGTTTCCCCTGGCCGTGCCGTGCCTTTTGTTACACTTGCCTTGCCTTGCTTTGCCTTGCCTTCCTTTCCTTCCGTTACTCTTTCCTTGCCTAGCCGTGTACTGCGTAGCCTTGCGTTGTCGTGCATTACCCTTGCCTCGCCTGACCGTGCCTTGCCTTGCGTTACCCTTTCCTTGCCTTGCCGTGCATTGCATAGCCCTGCGTTGTCGTGCCTTAGCCTTGTTTCCCCTTACCGTGCCGTTCCTTCCGTTACCCTTGCCTTCCCCTGCTTTCCCTTGCCTTCCTTGCCTTCCGTTACTCTTTGCTTGCCTTCCGTGCATTGCCTAGCCTTGCGTTGTCGTGCCTTAGCCTTATCTCGCCTGACCGTGCCTTCCTTTGCTTTAAGCTTTCCTTGCATTGTCCTGCATTGCCTAGCCTTGCGTTGTCGTGCATTAACCTTGCCTAGCCTCACCGTGCCTTGCCTTGCGTTACCCTTTCCTTGCCTTGCCGTGCATTTCCAAGCCGTGTGTTGTCGTGCCTTAGCCTTGTTATCCCTTGCCGTGCCGTTCCTTCCGTTACCCTTGCCTTCCCTTGCTTTCCCTTTCCTTCCTTGCATTCCGTTACTCCTTGCTTGCTTTCCGTGCATTGCCTAGCCTTGCGTTGGCTTTCCTTAGCCTTGCCTCGCCTGACCGTGCTTTCCCATGCGTTACCCTTTCCTTGCCTTGCCGTGCATTGCCTAGCGTGCGTTGTCGTGCCTTAGCCTTGTTTCCCCTTGCCGTGCCGTTCCTTCCGTTACACTTGCCTTTCTTTGCTTTCCCTTGCCTTCCTTACCTTCCGTTACTCTTTGCTTGCCTTCCGTGCATTGCCTAGCCTTGCGTTGTCGTTCCTTAGCCTTATCTCGCCTGACCGTGCCTTCCTTTGCTTTAAGCTTTCCTTGCATTGTCGTGCATCGCCTAGCCTTGCATTTTCGTGCATTAGCCTTGCCTAGCCTCACCGTGCCTTTCCTTGCGTTACCCTTTCCTTGCCTTGCCCTGCATTGCCTAGCGTGCGTTGTCGTGCCTTAGCCTTGTTTCCCCTTGCCGTGCCGTTCCTTCCGTTACACTTGCCTTTCCTTGCTTTCCCTTGCCTTCCTTACCTTCCGTTTCTCTTTGCTTGCCTTCCGTGCATTGCCTAACCTTGCGTTGTCGTGCCTTAGCCTTATCTCGCCTGACCGCGCCTTCCTTTGCTTTAAGCTTTCCTTGCATTGTCGTGCATTGCCTAGCCTTGCGTTGTCGTGCATTAACCTTGCCTAAGCTCACCGTGCCTTGCCTTGCGTTACCCTTTCCTTGCCTTGCCGTGCATTTCCTAGCCGTGTGTTGTCATGCCTTAGCCTTGTTACCCCTTGCCGTGCCGTTCCTTCCGTTACCCTTGCCTTCCCTTGCTTTCCCTTTAATTCCTTGCATTCCGTTACTCCTTGCTTGCTTTCCGTGCATTGCCTAGCCTTGCGTTGGCTTTCCTTAGCCTTGCCTCGCCTGACCGTGCTTTCCCACGCGTTACCCTTTCCTTGCCTTGCCGTGCATTGCCTAGCGTGCGTTGTCGTTCCTTAGCCTTGTTTCCCCTTGCCGTGCCGTTCCTTCCGTTACCCTTGCCTTCCCTTGCTTTCCCTTTCCTTCCTTGCATTCCGTTACTCCTTGCTTGCTTTCCGTGCATTGCCTAGCCTTGCGTTGGCTTTCCTTAGCCTTGCCTCGCCTGACCGTGCTTTCCCATGCGTTACCCTTTCCTTGCCTTGCCGTGCATTGCCTAGCGTGCGTTGTCGTGCCTTAGCCTTGTTTCCCCTTGCCGTGCCGTTCCTTCCGTTACCCTTGCCTTTCTTTGCTTTCCCTTGCCTTCCTTACCTTCCGTTACTCTTTGCTTGCCTTCCGTGCATTGCCTATCCTTGCGTTGTCGTGCCTTAGCCTTATCTCGCGTGACCGTGCCTTCCTTTGCTTTAAGCTTTACTTGCATTGTCGTGCATTGCCTAGCCTTGCGTTGTCGTGCATTAGCCTTGCCTAGCCTCACCGTGCCTTGCCTTGCGTTACCCTTTCCTTGCCTTGCCGTGCATTTCCTAGCCGTGTGTTGTCGTGCCTTAGCCTTGTTTCCCCTTGCCGTTGCGTGCCTTTTGTTACACTTGCCTTGCCTGGCTTTGCCTTGCCTTCCTTTCCTTCCGTTACTCTTTCCTTCCCTTGCCGTGCATTGCCTAGCCCTGCGTTTCGTGCCTTAGCCTTGTTACCCCTTGCCGTGCCGTTCCTTCCGTTACCCTTGCCTTCCCTTGCTTTCCCTTGCCTTCCTTGCGTTCCGTTACTCTTTGCTTGCTTTCCGTGCATTGCCTAGCCTTGCGTTGTCATGCCTTAGGCTTGCCTCGCCTGACCGTGCTTTCCCATGCGTTACCCTTTCCTTGCCTTGCCGTGCATTGCCTAGCGTGCGTTGTCGTGCCTTAGCCTTGTTTCCCCTTGCCGTGCCGTTCCTTCCGTTACACTTGCCTTTCTTTGCTTTCCCTTGCCTTCCTTACCTTCCGTTACTCTTTGCTTGCCTTCCGTGCATTGCCTAGCCTTGCGTTGTCGTGCCTTAGCCTTAACTCGCCTGACCGTGCCTTCCTTTGCTTTAAGCTTTCCTTGCATTGTCGTGCATTGCCTAGCCTTGCGTTGTCGTGCATTAGCCTTGCCTAGCCTCACCGTGCCTTGCCTTGCGTTACCCTTTCCTTGCCTTGCCGTGCATTGCCTAGCCGTGCGTTGTCGTGCCTTAGCCTTGATTCCCCTTGCCGTGGCGTGCCTTTTGTTACACTTGCCTTGCCTGGCTTTGCCTTGCCTTCCTTTCATTCCGTTACTCTTTCCTTGCCTTGCCGTGCATTGCCTAGCCTTGCATTGTCGTGCCTTATCCTTGCCTCACCTGACCGTGCCTTCCCCTGCGTTACCCTTTCCTTGCCTTGCCGTGCATTGCCTAGCGTGCCTTGTCGTGCCTAAGCCTTGTTTCCCCTTGCCGTGCCGTTCCTTCCGTTACACTTGCCTTTCCTTGCTTTCCCTTGCCTTCCTTACCTTCCGTTACTCTTTGCTTGCCTTCCGTGCATTGCCTAGCCTTGCGTTGTCGTGCCTTAGCCTTGCCTCGCCTGACCGTGCTTTCCCATGCGTTACCCTTTCCTTGCCTTGCCGTTCATTGCCTAGCGTTCGGTGTCGTGCCTTAGACTTGTTCCCCCTTGCCGTGCCGTTCCTTCCGTTACCCTTGCCTTCCCTTGCTTTCCCTTGCCTTCCTTGCGTTCCGTTACTCTTTGCTTGCTTTCCGTGCATTGCCTAGCCTTGCGTTGTCATGCCTTAGGCTTGCCTCGCCTGACCGTGCTTTCCCATGCGTTACCCTTTCCTTGCCTTGCCGTGCATTGCCTAGCGTGCGTTGTCGTGCCTTAGCCTTGTTTCCCCTTGCCGTGCCGTTCCTACCGTTACACTTTCCTTTCTTTTCTTTCCCTTCCCTTCCTTACCTTCCGTTACTCTTTGCTTGCCTTCCGTGCATTGCCTAGCCTTGCGTTGTCGTGCCTTAGCCTTATCTCGCCTGACCGTGCCTTCCTTTGCTTTAAGCTTTCCTTGCATTGTCGTGCATTGCCTAGCCTTGCGTTGTCGTGCATTAGCCTTGCCTAGCCTCACCGTGCCTTGCCTTGCGTTACCCTTTCCTTGCCTTGCCGTGCATTGCCTAGCCGTGCGTTGTCGTGCCTTAGCCTTGATTCCCCTTGCCGTGGCGTGCCTTTTGTTACACTTGACTTGCCTGGCTTTGCCTTGCCTTCCTTTCCTTCCGTTACTCTTTCCTTGCCTTGCCGTGCATTGCCTAGCCTTGCATTGTCGTGCCTTATCCTTGCCTCACCTGACCGTGCCTTCCCCTGCGTTACCCTTTCCTTGCCTTGCCGTGCATTTCCTAGCCCTGCGTTGTCGTGCCTTAGCCTTGTTACCCCTTGCCGTGCCGTTCCTTCCGTTACCCTTGCCTTCCCTTGCTTTCCCTTGCCTTCCTTGCGTTCCGTTACTCTTTGCTTCTTTGCATTTGCCTTGCCTTGTGCCTTAGCCTTGCCTCGCCTGACCGTGCTTTCCCATGCGTTACCCTTTCCTTGCCTTGCCGTGCATTGCCTAGCGTGCGTTGTCGTGCCTTAGCCTTGTTTCCCCTTGCCGTGCCGTTCCTTCCGTTACACTTGCCTTTCCTTGCTTTTCCTTGCCTTCCTTACCTTCCGTTACTCTTTGCTTGCCTTCCGTGCATTGCCTAGCCTTGCGTTGTCGTGCCTAAGCCTTATCTCGCCTGACTTGCCTTTCTTGCTTTCCTTGCCTTCCTTACTTCCGTTACTCTTTGCTTGCCTCCGTGCCTTCCTTTGCTTTAAGCTTTCCTTGCATTGTCGTGCATTGCCTAGCCTTGCGTTGTCGTGTATTAGCCTTGCCTAGCCTCACCGTGCCTTGCCTTGCGTTACCCTTTCCTTGCCTTGCCGTGCATTGCCTAGCCGTGCGTTGTCGTGCCTTAGCCTTGTTTCCCCTTGCCGTGGCGTGCCTTTTGTTACACTTGCCTTGACTGGCTTTGACTTGCCTTCCTTTCCTTCCGTTACTCTTTCCTTGCCTTGCCGTGCATTGCCTAGCCTTGCATTGTCGTGCCTTATCCTTGCCTCACCTGACCGTGCCTTCCCCTGCGTTACCATTTCCTTGCCTTGCCGTGCATTGCCTAACCCTGCGTTGCCGTGCCTTAGCCTTGTTACCCGTTGCCGTGCCGTTCCTTCCATTACCCTTGCCTTCCCTTGCTTTCCCATGCCTTCCTTGCGTTCCGTTACTCTTTGCTTGCTTTCCGTGCATTGCCTAGCCTTGCGTTGTCATGCCTTAGCCTTGCATCGCCTGACCGTGCTTTCCCATGCGTTACACTTTCCTTGACTTGCCGTGCATTGCCTAGCCTGCGTTGCCGTGCTTTAGCTTTGTTTCCCCTTGCCGTGCCGTTCCTTCCGTTACCCTGGACTTTCCTTCCTTTTCCTTGCCTTCCTTACCTTCCGTTACTCTTTGCTTGCCTTCCCTGAATTTCCTAGCCTTGCGTTGTCGTGCCTTAGACTTATCTCGCCTGACCTTGCCTTCCTTTGCTTTAAGCTTTCCTTGCATTGTCGTGCATCGCCTAGCCTTGCATTTTCGTGCATTAGCCTTGCCTAGCCTCACCGTGCCTTTCCTTGCGTTACCCTTTGCTTGCCTTGGGGTGCATTGCCTAGCGTGCGTTGTCGTGCCTTAGCCTTGTTTCCCCTTGCCGTACCGTTCCTTCCGTTACCATTGCCTTTCCTTGCTTTCCCTTGCCTTCCTTTCATTCCGTTACTCCTTGCTTGCTTTCCGTGCATTGCCTAGCCTTGCGTTGGCTTTCCTTTGCCTTGCCTCGCCTGACCGTGCTTTCCCATGCGTTACCCTTTCCTTGCCTTGCCGTGCATTGCCTAGCCGTGCGTTGTCGTGCCTTAGCCTTGTTTCCCCTTGCCGTGCCGTTCCTTCCGATACCCTTGCCTTCCCTTGCTTTCCCTTTCCTTCCTTTCATTCCGTTACTCCTTGCTTGCTTTCCGTGCATTGCCTTTCCTTGCGTTGGCTTTCCTTAGCCTTGCCTCGCCTGACCGTGCTTTCCCATGCGTTACCCTTTCCTTGCCTTGCCGTGCATTGCCTAGCGTGCGTTGTCGTGCCTTAGCCTTGTTTCCCCTTGCCGTGCCGTTCCTTCCGTTACACTTGCCTTTCTTTGCTTTCCCTTGCCTTCCTTACCTTCCGTTACTCTTTGCTTGCCTTCCGTGCATTGCCTAGCCTTGCGTTGTCGTGCCTTAGCCTTATCTCGCCTGACCGTGCCTTCCTTTCCTTTAAGCTTTCCTTGCATTGTCGTGCATTGCCTAGCCTTGCGTTGTCGTGCATTAGCCTTGCCTAGCCTCACCGTGCCTTGCCTTGCGTTACCCTTTCCTTGCCTTGCCCTGCATTGCCTAGCCGTGCGTTGTCGTGCCTTAGCCTTGATTCCCCTTGCCGTGGCGTGCCTTTTGTTACACTTGCCTTGCCTGGCTTTGCCTTGCCTTCCTTTCCTTCCGTTACTCTTTCCTTGCCTTGCCGTGCATTGCCTAGCCTTGCATTGTCGTGCCTTATCCTTGCCTCACCTGACCGTGCCTTCCCCTGCGTTACCCTTTCCTTGCCTTGCCGTGCATTGCCTAGCCCTGCGTTGTCGTGCCTTAGCCTTCTTACCCCTTGCCGTGCCGTTCCTTCCGTTACCCTTGCCTTCCCTTGCTTTCCCTTGCCTTCCTTGCGTTCCGTTACACTTTGCTTGCTTTCCGTGCATTGCCTAGCCTTGCGTTGTCGTGCCTTAGCCTTGCCTCGCCTGACCGTGCTTTCCCATGCGTTACCCTTTCCTTGCCTTGCCGTTCATTGCCTAGCGTTCGGTGTCGTGCCTTAGACTTGTTCCCCCTTGCCGTGCCGTTCCTTCCGTTACCCTTGCCTTTCCTTGCTTTTCCTTGCCTTCCTTACCTTCCGTTACGCTTTGCTTGCCTTCCCTGAATTTCCTAGCCTTGCGTTGTCGTGCCTTAGCCTTGCCTCGCCTGACCGTGCTTTCCCATGCGTTACCCTTTCCTTGCCTTGCCGTGCATTGCCTGGCGTGCTTTGTCGTGCCTTAGCCTTGTTACCCCTTGCCGTGCCGTTCCTTCCGTTACCCTTGCCTTCCCTTGCTTTCCCTTGCCTTCCTTGCGTTCCGTTACTCTTTGCTTGCTTTCCGTGCATTGCCTAACCTTGCGTTGTCATGCTTTAGGCTTGCCTCGCCTGACCGTGCTTTCCCATGCGTTACCCTTTCCTTCCCTTGCCGTGCATTGCCTAGCGTGCGTTGTCGTGCCTTAGCCTTGTTTCCCCTTGCCGTGCCGTTCCTTCCGTTACACTTGCCTTTCCTTGCTTTCCCTTGCCTTCCTTACCTTCCGTTACTCTTTGCTTGCCTTCCGTGCATTGCCTAGCCTTGCGTTGTCCTGCCTTAGCCTTGCCTCGCCTGACCGTGCTTTCCCATGCGTTACCCTTTCCTTGCCTTGCCGTTCATTGCCTAGCGTTCGGTGTCGTGCCTTAGACTTGTTCCCCCTTGCCGTGCCGTTCCTTCCGTTACCCTTGCCTTCCCTTGCTTTCCCTTGCCTTCCTTGCGTTCCGTTACTCTTTGCTTGCTTTCCGTGCATTGCCTAGCCTTGCGTTGTCATGCCTTAGGCTTGCCTCGCCTGACCGTGCTTTCCCATGCGTTACCCTTTCCTTGCCTTGCCGTGCATTGCCTAGCGTGCGTTGTCGTGCCTTAGCCTTGTTTCCCCTTGCCGTGCCGTTCCTTCCGTTACACTTGCCTTTCTTTGCTTTCCCTTGCCTTCCTTACCTTCCGTTACTCTTTGCTTGCCTTCCGTGCATTGCCTAGCCTTGCGTTGTCGTGCCTTAGCCTTATCTCGCCTGACCGTGCCTTCCTTTGCTTTAAGCTTTCCTTGCATTGTCGTGCATTGCCTAGCCTTGCGTTGTCGTGCATTAGCCTTGCCTAGCCTCACCGTGCCTTGCCTTACGTTACCCTTTCCTTGCCTTGCCGTGCATTGCCTAGCCGTGCGTTGTCGTGCCTTAGCCTTGATTCCCCTTGCCGTGGCGTGCCTTTTGTTACAGTTGACTTGCCTGGCTTTGCCTTGCCTTCCTTTCCTTCCGTTACTCTTTCCTTCCCTTGCCGTGCATTGCCTAGCCTTGCATTGTCGTGCCTTATCCTTGCCTCACCTGACCGTGCCTTCCCTGCGTTACCCTTTCCTTGCCTTGCCGTGCATTTCCTAGCCCTGCGTTGTCGTGCCTTAGCCTTGTTACCCCTTGCCGTGCCGTTCCTTCCGTTACCCTTGCCTTCCCTTGCTTTCCCTTGCCTTCCTTGCGTTCCGTTACTCTTTGCTTGCTTTCCGTGCATTGCCTAGCCTTGCCTTGTCATGCCTTAGCCTTGCCTCGCCTGACCGTGCTTTCCCATGCGTTACCCTTTCCTTGCCTTGCCGTGCATTGCCTAGCGTGCGTTGTCGTGCCTTAGCCTTGTTTCCCCTTGCCGTGCCGTTCCTTCCGTTACACTTGCCTTTCCTTGCTTTCCCTTGCCTTCCTTACCTTCCGTTACTCTTTGCTTCCCTTCCGTGCATTGCCTAGCCTTGCGTTGTCGTGCCTTAGCCTTGCCTCGCCTGACCGTGCTTTCCCATGCGTTACCCTTTCCTTGCCTTGCCGTGCATTGCCTAGCCTGCGTTGCCGTGCTTTAGCTTTGTTTCCCCTTGCCGTGCCGTTCCCTCCGTTACCCTGGACTTTCCTTCCTTTTACTTGCCTTGCTTACCTTCCGTTACTCTTTGCTTGCCTTCCCTGAATTTCCTAGCCTTGCGTTGTCGTGCCTTAGACTTATCTCGCCTGACCTTGCCTTCCTTTGCTTTAAGCTTTCCTTGCATTGTCGTGCATCGCCTAGCCTTGCATTTTCGTGCATTAGCCTTGCCTAGCCTCACCGTGCCTTTCCTTGCGTTACCCTTTGCTTGCCTTGGGGTGCATTGCCTAGCGTGCGTTGTCGTGCCTTAGCCTTGTTTCCCCTTGCCGTACCGTTCCTTCCGTTACCCTTGCCTTTCCTTGCTTTCCCTTGCCTTCCTTTCATTCCGTTACTCCTTGCTTGCTTTCCGTGCATTGCCTAGCCTTGCGTTGGCTTTCCTTTGCCTTGCCTCGCCTGACCGTGCTTTCCCATGCGTTACCCTTTCCTTGCGTTGTCGTGCCTTGCCTGGCGTGCGTTGTCGTACCTTAGCCTTGTTTCCCCTTGCCGTGCCGTTCCTTCCGATACCCTTGCCTTCCCTTGCTTTCCCTTTCCTTCCTTTCATTCCGTTACTCCTTGCTTGCTTTCCGTGCATTGCCTTTCCTTGCGTTGGCTTTCCTTAGCCTTGCCTCGCCTGACCGTGCTTTCCCATGCGTTACCCTTTCCTTGCCTTGCCGTGCATTGCCTAGCGTGCGTTGTCGTGCCTTAGCCTTGTTTCCCCTTGCCGTGCCGTGCCTTCCTTTACCCTTGCCTTTCTTTGCTTTCCCTTGCCTTCCTTACCTTCCGTTACTCTTTGCTTGCCTTCCGTGAATTGCCTAGCCTTGCGTTGTCGTGCCTTAGCCTTATCTCGCCTGACCGTGCCTTCCTTTGCCTTAAGCTTTCCTTGCATTGTCGTGCATTGCCTAGCCTTGCGTTGTCGTGCATTAGCCTTGCCTAGCCTCACCGTGCCTTGCCTTGCGTTACCCTTTCCTTGCCTTGCCGTGCATTTCCTAGCCGTGTGTTGTCGTGCCTTAACCTTGTTTCCCCTTGCCGTTGCGTGCCTTTTGTTACAGTTGCCTTGCCTGGCTTTGCCTTGCCTTCCGTTCCTTCCGTTACTCTTTCCTTCCCTTGCCGTGCATTGCCTAGCCCTGCGTTTTCGTGCCTTAGCCTTGTTACCCCTTGCCGTGCCGTTCCTTCCGTTACCCTTGCCTTCCCTTGCTTTCCCTTGCCTTCCTTGCGTTCCGTTACTCTTTGCTTGCTTTCCGTGCATTGCCTAGCCTTGCGTTGTCATGCCTTAGGCTTGCCTCGCCTGACCGTGCTTTCCCATGCGTTACCCTTTCCTTGCCTTGCCGTGAATTGCCTAGCGTTCGTTGTCGTGCCTTAGCCTTGTTTCCCCTTGCCGTGCCGTTCCTTCCGTTACACTTGCCTTTCTTTGCTTTCCCTTCCCTTCCTTACCTTCCGTTACTCTTTGCTTGCCTTCCGTGCATTGCCTAGCCTTGCGTTGTCGTGCCTTAGCCTTATCTCGCCTGACCGTGCCTTCCTTTCCGTTAAGCTTTCCTTACATTGTCGTGCATTGCCTAGCCTTGCGTTGTCGTGCATTAGCCTTGCCTAGCCTCACCGTGCCTTGCCTTGCGTTACCCTTTCCTTGCCTTGCCCTGCATTGCCTAGCCGTGCGTTGTCGTGCCTTAGCCTTGATTCCCCTTGCCGTGGCGTGCCTTTTGTTACACTTGCCTTGCCTGGCTTTGCCTTGCCTTCCTTTCCTTCCGTTACTCTTTCCTTGCCTTGCCGTGCATTGCCTAGCCTTGCATTGTCGTGCCTTATCCTTGCCTCACCTGACCGTGCCTTCCCCTGCGTTACCCTTTCCTTGCCTTGCCGTGCATTGCCTAGCCCTGCGTTGTCGTGCCTTAGCCTTCTTACCCCTTGCCGTGCCGTTCCTTCCGTTACCCTTGCGTTCCCTTGCTTTGCCTTGCCTTCCTTGCGTTCCGTTACTCTTTGCTTGCTTTCCGTGCATTGCCTAGCCTTGCGTTGTCATGCCTTAGCCTTGCCTCGCCTGACCGTGCTTTCCCATGCGTTACCCTTACCTTGCCTTGCCGTGCATTGCCTAGAGTGCGTTGTCGTGCCTTAGCCTTGTTTCCCCTTGCCGTGCCGTTCCTTCCGTTACACTTGCCTTTCCTTGCTTTCCCTTGCCTTCCTTACCTTCCGTTACTCTTTGCTTGCCTTCCGTGCATTGCCTAGCCTTGCGTTGTCGTGCCTTAGCCTTGCCTTGCCTGACCGTGCTTTCCCATGCGTTACCCTTTCCTTGCCTTGCCGTTCATTGCCTAGCGTTCGGTGTCGTGCCTTAGACTTGTTCCCCCTTGCCGTGCCGTTCCTTCCGTTACCCTTGCCTTTCCTTGCTTTTCCTTGCCTTCCTTACCTTCCGTTACTCTTTGCTTGCCTTCCCTGATTTTCCTAGCCTTGCGTTGTCGTGCCTTAGCCTTGCCTCGCCTGACCGTGCTTTCCCATGCGTTACCCTTTCCTTGCCTTGCCGTGCATTGCCTAGCGTGCTTTGTCGTGCCTTAGCCTTGTTACCCCTTGCCGTGCCGTTCCTTCCGTTACCCTTGCCTTCCCTTGCTTTCCCTTGCCTTCCTTGCGTTCCGTTACTCTTTGCTTGCTTTCCGTGCATTGCCTAGCCTTGCGTTGTCTTGCCTTAGCCTTGCCTCGCCTGACCGTGCTTTCCCATGCGTTACCGTTTCCTTGCCTTGCCGTGCATTGCCTAGCGTGCGTTGTCGTGCCTTAGCATTGTTTCCCCTTGCCGTGCCGTTCCTTCCGTTACACTTCCCTTTCCTTGCTTTCCCTTGCCTTCCTTACCTTCCGTTACTCTTTGCTTGCCTTCCGTGCATTGCCTAGACTTGCGTTGTCGTGCCTTAGCCTTGCCTCGCCTGACCGTGCTTTCCCATGCGTTACTCTTTCCTTGCCTTGCCGTTCATTGCCTAGCGTTCGGTGTCGTGCCTTAGACTTGTTCCCCCTTGCCGTGCCGTTCCTTCCGTTACCCTTGCCTTTCCTTGCTTTTCCTTGCCTTCCTTACCTTCCGTTACTCTTTGCTTGCCTTCCCTGAATTTCCTAGCCTTGCGTTGTCGTGCCTTAGCCTTGCCTCGCCTGACCGTGCTTTCCCATGCGTTACCCTTTCCTTGCCTTGCCGTGCATTGCCTAGCGTGCGTTGTCGTGCCTTAGCCTTGTTACCCCTTGCCGTGCCGTTCCTTCCGTTACCCTTGCCTTCCCTTGCTTTCCCTTGCCTTCCTTGCGTTCCGTTACTCTTTGCTTGCTGTCCGTGCATTGCCTAGCCTTGCGTTGTCATGCCTTAGGCTTGCCTCGCCTGACCGTGCTTTCCCATGCGTTACCCTTTCCTTGCCTTGCCGTGCATTGCCTAGCGTGCGTTGTCGTGCCTTAGCCTTGTTTCCCCTTGCCGTGCCGTTCCTTCCGTTACACTTGCCTTTCTTTGCTTTCCCTTGCCTTCCTTACCTTCCGTTACTCTTTGCTTGCTTTCCGTGCATTGCCTAGCCTTGCGTTGTCGTGCCTTAGCCTTATCTCGCCTGACCGTGCCTTCCTTTGCTTTAAGCTTTCCTTGCATTGTCGTGCATTGCCTAGCCTTGCGTTGTCGTGCATTAGCCTTGCCTAGCCTCACCGTGCCTTGCCTTGCGTTACCCTTTCCTTGCCTTGCCGTGCATTGCCTAGCCGTGCGTTGTCGTGCCTTAGCCTTGATTCCCCTTGCCGTGGCGTGCCTTTTGTTACACTTGCCTTGCCTGGCTTTGCCTTGTCTTCCTTTCCTTCCGTTACTCTTTCCTTGCCTGGCCGTGCATTGCCTAGCCTTGCATTGTCGTGCCTTATCCTTGCCTCACCTGACCGTGCCTTCCCCTGCGTTACCCTGTCCTTGCCTTGCCGTGCATTGCCTAGCGTGCGTTGTCGTGCCTTAGCCTTGTTACCCCTTGCCGTGCCGTTCCTTCCGTTACCCTTGCCTTCCCTTCCTTTCCCTTGCCTTCCTTGCGTTCCGTTACTCTTTGCTTGCTTTCCGTGCATTGCCTAGCCTTGCGTTGTCATGCCTTAGGCTTGCCTCGCCTGACCGTGCTTTCCCATGCGTTACCCTTTCCTTGCCTTGCCGTGCATTGCCTAGCGTGCGTTGTCGTGCCTTAGCCTTGTTTCCCCTTGCCGTGCCGTTCCTTCCGTTACACTTGCCTTTCTTTGCTTTCCCTTGCCTTCCTTACCTTCCGTTACTCTTTGCTTGCCTTCCGTGCATTGCCTAGCCTTGCGTTGTCGTGCCTTAGCCTTATCTCGCCTGACCGTGCCTTCCTTTGCTTTAAGCTTTCCTTGCATTGTCGTGCATTGCCTAGCCTTGCGTTGTCGTGCATTAGCCTTGCCTAGCCTCACCGTGCCTTGCCTTGCGTTACCCTTTCCTTGCCTTGCCGTGCATTGCCTAGCCGTGCGTTGTCGTGCCTTAGCCTTGATTCCCCTTGCCGTGGCGTGCCTTTTGTTACACTTGCCTTGCCTGGCTTTGCCTTGCCTTCCTTTCCTTCCGTTACTCTTTCCTTGCCTTGCCGTGCATTGCCTAGCCTTGCATTGTCGTGCCTTATCCTTGCCTCACCTGACCGTGCCTTCCCCTGCGTTACCCTTTCCTTGCCTTGCCGTGCATTGCCTAGCCCTGCGTTGTCGTGCCTTAGCCTTGTTACCCCTTGCCGTGCCGTTCCTTCCGTTACCCTTGCCTTCCCTTGCTTTCCCTTGCCTTCCTTGCGTTCCGTTACTCTTTGCTTGCTTTCCGTGCATTGCCTAGCCTTGCCTTGTCATGCCTTAGCCTTGCCTCGCCTGACCGTGCTTTCCCATGCGTTACCCTTTCCTTGCCTTGCCGTGCATTGCCTAGCGTGCGTTGTCGTGCCTTAGCCTTGTTTCCCCTTACCGTGCCGTTCCTTCCGTTACACTTGCCTTTCCTTGCTTTCCCTTGCCTTCCTTACCTTCCGTTACTCTTTGCTTGCCTTCCGTGCATTGCCTAGCCTTGCGTTGTCGTGCCTTAGCCTTGCCTCGCCTGACCGTGCTTTCCCATGCGTTACCCTTTCCTTGCCTTGCGGTTCATTGCCTAGCGTTCGGTGTCGTGCCTTAGACTTGTTCCCCCTTGCCGTGCCGTTCCTTCCGTTACCCTTGCCTTTCCTTGCTTTTCCTTGCCTTCCTTAGCTTCCGTTACTCTTTGCTTGCCTTCCCTGAATTTCCTAGCCTTGCGTTGTCGTGCCTTAGCCTTGCCTCGCCTGACCGTGCTTTCCCATGCGTTACCCTTTCCTTGCCTTGCCGTGCATTGCCTAGCGTGCGTTGTCGTGCCTTAGCCTTGTTACCCCTTGCCGTGCCGTTCCTTCCGTTACCCTTGCCTTCCCTTGCTTTCCCTTGCCTTCCTTGCGTTCCGTTACTCTTTGCTTGCTTTCCGTGCATTGCCTAGCCTTGCGTTGTCATGCCTTAGGCTTGCCTCGCCTGACCGTGCTTTCCCATGCGTTACCCTTTCCTTGCCTTGCCGTGCATTGCCTAGCGTGCGTTGTCGTGCCTTAGCCTTGTTTCCCCTTGCCGTGCCGTTCCTTCCGTTACACTTGCCTTTCTTTGCTTTCCCTTGCCTTCCTTACCTTCCGTTACTCTTTGCTTGCCTTCCGTGCATTGCCTAGCCTTGCGTTGTCGTGCCTAAGCCTTATCTCGCCTGACCGTGCCTTCCTTTGCTTTAAGCTTTCCTTGCATTGTCGTGCATTGCCTAGCCTTGCGTTGTCGTGCATTAGCCTTGCCTAGCCTCACCGTGCCTTGCCTTGCGTTACCCTTTCCTTGCCTTGCCGTGCATTGCCTAGCCGTGCGTTGTCGTGCCTTAGCTTAGTTTCCCCTTGCCGTGGCGTGCCTTTTGTTACACTTGCCTTGACTAGCTTTGACTTGCCTTCCTTTCCTTCCGTTACTCTTTCCTTGCCTTGCCGTGCATTGCCTAGCCTTGCATTGTCGTGCCTTATCCTTGCCTCACCTGACCGTGCCTTCCCCTGCGTTACCATTTCCTTGCCTTGCCGTGCATTGCCTAACCCTGCGTTGCCGTGCCTTAGCCTTGTTACCCCTTGTCGTGCCGTTCCTTCCATTACCCTTGCCCTCCCTTGCTTTCCCATGCCTTCCTTGCGTTCCGTTACTCTTTGCTTGCTTTCCGTGCATTGCCTAGCCTTGCGTTGTCATGCCTTAGCCTTGCATCGCCTGACCGTGCTTTCCCATGCGTTACCCTTTCCTTGCCTTGCCGTGCATTGCCTAGCCTGCGTTGCCGTGCTTTAGCTTTGTTTCCCCTTGCCGTGCCGTTCCTTCCGTTACCCTGGACTTTCCTTCCTTTTCCTTGCCTTGCTTACCTTCCGTTACTCTTTGCTTGCCTTCCCTGAATTTCCTAGCCTTGCGTTGTCGTGCCTTAGACTTATCTCGCCTGACCTTGCCTTCCTTTGCTTTAAGCTTTCCTTGCATTGTCGTGCATCGCCTAGCCTTGCATTTTCGTGCATTAGCCTTGCCTAGCCTCACCGTGCCTTTCCTTGCGTTACCCTTTGCTTGCCTTGGGGTGCATTGCCTAGCGTGCGTTGTCGTGCCTTAGCCTTGTTTCCCCTTGCCATACCGTTCCTTCCGTTACCATTGCCTTTCCTTGCTTTCCCTTGCCTTCCTTACCTTCCGTTACTCTTTGCTTGCCTTCCGTGCATTGCCTAGCCTTGCGTTGTCGAGCGTTAGACTTATCTCGCCTGACCGTGCCTTCCTTTGCTTTAAGCTTTCCTTGCATTGTCGTGCATTGCCTAGCTTTGCGTTGTCGTGCATTAACCTTGCCTAAGCTCACCGTGCCTTGCCTTGCGTTACCCTTTCCTTGCCTTGCCGTGCATTTCCTAGCCGTGTGTTGTCGTGCCTTAGCCTTGTTACCCCTTGCCGTGCCGTTCCTTCCGTTACCCTTGCCTTCCCTTGCTTTCCCTTTAATTCCTTGCATTCCGTTACTCCTTGCTTGCTTTCCGTGCATTGCCTAGCCTTGCGTTGGCTTTCCTTTGCCTTGCCTCGCCTGACCGTGCTTTCCCATGCGTTACCCTTTCCTTGCCTTGCCGTGCATTGCCTAGCGTGCGTTGTCGTACCTTAGCCTTGTTCCCCCTTGCCGTGCCGTTCCTTCCGTTACCCTTGCCTTCCCTTGCTTTCCCTTTCCTTCCTTTCATTCCGTTACTCCTTGCTTGCTTTCCGTGCATTGCCTTTCCTTGCGTTGGCTTTCCTTAGCCTTGCCTCGCCTGACCGTGCTTTCCCATGCGTTACCCTTTCCTTGCCTTGCCGTGCATTGCCTAGCGTGCGTTGTCGTGCCTTAGCCTTGTTTCCCCTTGCCGTGCCGTTCCTTCCGTTACCCTTGCCTTTCTTTGCTTTCCCTTGCCTTCCTTACCTTCCGTTACTCTTTGCTTGCCTTCCGTGCATTGCCTAGCCTTGCGTTGTCGTGCCTTAGCCTTATCTCGCCTGACCGTGCCTTCCTTTGCTTAAGCTTTCCTTGCATTGTCGTGCATTGCCTAGCCTTGCGTTGTCGTGCATTAGCCTTGCCTAGCCTCACCGTGCCTTGCCTTGCGTTACCCTTTCCTTGCCTTGCCGTGCATTGCCTAGCCGTGCGTTGTCGTGCCTTAGCCTTGTTTCCCCTTGCCGTGCGTGCCTTTTGTTACACTTGCCTTGCCTGGCTTTGCCTTGCCTTCCGTTCCTTCCGTTACTCTTTCCTTCCCTTGCCGTGCATTGCCTAGCCCTGCGTTGTCGTGCCTTAGCCTTGTTACCCCTTGCCGTGCCGTTCCTTCCGTTACCCTTGCCTTCCCTTGCTTTCCCTTGCCTTCCTTGCGTTCCGTTACTCTTTGCTTGCTTTCCGTGCATTGCCTAGCCTTGCGTTGTCATGCCTTAGGCTTGCCTCGCCTGACCGTGCTTTCCCATGCGTTACCCTTTCCTTGCCTTGCCGTGCATTGCCTAGCGTGCGTTGTCGTGCCTTAGCCTTGTTTCCCCTTGCCGTGCCGTTCCTTCCGTTACACTTGCCTTTCTTTGCTTTCCCTTCCCTTCCTTACCTTCCGTTACTCTTTGCTTGCCTTCCGTGCATTGCCTAGCCTTGCGTTGTCGTGCCTTAGCCTTATCTCGCCTGACCGTGCCTTCCTTTCCGTTAAGCTTTCCTTGCATTGTCGTGCATTGCCTAGCCTTGCGTTGTCGTGCATTAGCCTTGCCTAGCCTCACCGTGCCTTGCCTTGCGTTACCCTTTCCTTGCCTTGCCGTGCATTGCCTAGCCGTGCGTTGTCGTGCCTTAGCCTTGATTCCCCTTGCCGTGGCGTGCCTTTTGTTACACTTGCCTTGCCTGGCTTTGCCTTGCCTTCCTTTCCTTCCGTTACTCTTTCCTTGCCTTGCCGTGCATTGCCTAGCCTTGCATTGTCGTGCCTTATCCTTGCCTCACCTGACCGTGCCTTCCCCTGCGTTACCCTTTCCTTGCCTTGCCGTGCATTGCCTAGCCGTGCGTTGTCGTGCCTTAGCCTTGTTACCCCTTGCCGTGCCGTTCCTTCCGTTACCCTTGCGTTCCCTTGCTTTCCCTTGCCTTCCTTGCGTTCCGTTACTCTTTGCTTGCTTTCCGTGCATTGCCTAGCCTTGCGTTGTCATGCCTTAGCCTTGCCTCGCCTGACCGTGCTTTCCCATGCGTTACCCTTTCCTTGCCTTGCCGTTCATTGCCTAGCGTTCGGTGTCGTGCCTTAGACTTGTTCCCCCTTGCCGTGCCGTTCCTTCCGTTACCCTTGCCTTTCCTTGCTTTTCCTTGCCTTCCTTACCTTCCGTTACTCTTTGCTTGCCTTCCGTGAATTTCCTAGCCTTGCGTTGTCGTGCCTTAGCCTTGCCTCGCCTGACCGTGCTTTCCCATGCGTTACCCTTTCCTTGCCTTGCCGTGCATTGCCTAGCGTGCGTTGTCGTGCCTTAGCCTTGTTACCCCTTGCCGTGCCGTTCCTTCCGTTACCCTTGCCTTCCCTTGCTTTCCCTTGCCTTCCTTGCGTTCCGTTACTCTTTGCTTGCTTTCCGTGCATTGCCTAGCCTTGCGTTGTCATGCCTTAGGCTTGCCTCGCCTGACCGTGCTTTCCCATGCGTTACCCTTTCCTTGCCTTGCCGTGCATTGCCTAGCGTGCGTTGTCGTGCCTTAGCCTTGTTTCCCCTTGCCGTGCCGTTCCTTCCGTTACACTTGCCTTTCTTTGCTTTCCCTTGCCTTCCTTACCTTCCGTTACTCTTTGCTTGCCTTCCGTGCATTGCCTAGCCTTGCGTTGTCGTGCCTTAGCCTTATCTCGCCTGACCGTGCCTTCCTTTGCTTTAAGCTTTCCTTGCATTGTCGTGCATTGCCTAGCCTTGCGTTGTCGTGCATTAGCCTTGCCTAGCCTCACCGTGCCTTGCCTTGCGTTACCCTTTCCTTGCCTTGCCGTGCATTGCCTAGCCGTGCGTTGTCGTGCCTTAGCCTTGATTCCCCTTGCCGTGGCGTGCCTTTTGTTACACTTGCCTTGCCTTGCTTTGCCTTGCCTTCCTTTCCTTCCGTTACTCTTTCCTTGCCTTGCCGTGCATTGCCTAGCCTTGCATTGTCGTGCCTTATCCTTGCCTCACCTGACCGTGCCTTCCCCTGCGTTACCCTTTCCTTGCCTTGCCGTGCATTGCCTAGCTGCGTTGTCGTGCCTTAGCCTTGTTACCCCTTGCCGTGCCGTTCCTTCCGTTACCCTTGCCTTCCTTGCTTTCCCTTGCCTTCCTTGCGTTCCGTTACTCTTTGCTTGCTTTCCGTGCATTGCCTAGCCTTGCCTTGTCATGCCTTAGCCTTGCCTCGCCTGACCGTGCTTTCCCATGCGTTACCCTTTCCTTGCCTTGCCGTGCATTGCCTAGCGTGCGTTGTCGTGCCTTAGCCTTGTTTCCCCTTGCCGTGCCGTTCCTTCCGTTACACTTGCCTTTCCTTGCTTTTCCTTGCCTTCCTTACCTTCCGTTACTCTTTGCTTGCCTTCCGTGCATTGCCTAGCCTTGCGTTGTCGTGCCTTAGCCTTGCCTCGCCTGACCGTGCTTTCCCATGCGTTACCCTTTCCTTGCCTTGCCGTGCATTGCCTAGCGTGCGTTGTCGTGCCTTAGCCTTGTTTCCCCTTGCCGTGCCGTTCCTTCCGTTACACTTGCCTTTCTTTGCTTTCCCTTGCCTTCCTTACCTTCCGTTACTCTTTGCTTGCCTTCCGTGCATTGCCTAGCCTTGCGTTGTCGTGCCTAAGCCTTATCTCGCCTGACCGTGCCTTCCTTTGCTTTAAGCTTTCCTTGCATTGTCGTGCATTGCCTAGCCTTGCGTTGTCGTGTATTAGCCTAGCCTAGCCTCACCGTGCCTTGCCTTGCGTTACCCTTTCCTTGCCTTGCCGTGCATTGCCTAGCCGTGCGTTGTCGTGCCTTAGCCTTGTTTCCCCTTGCCGTGGCGTGCCTTTTGTTACACTTGCCTTGACTGGCTTTGACTTGCCTTCCTTTCCTTCCGTTACTCTTTCCTTGCCTTGCCGTGCATTGCCTAGCCTTGCATTGTCGTGCCTTATCCTTGCCTCACCTGACCGTGCCTTCCCCTGCGTTACCATTTCCTTGCCTTGCCGTGCATTGCCTAACCCTGCGTTGCCGTGCCTTAGCCTTGTTACCCCTTGCCGTGCCGTTCCTTCCATTACCCTTGCCTTCCCTTGCTTTCCCATGCCTTCCTTGCGTTCCGTTACTCTTTGCTTGCTTTCCGTGCATTGCCTAGCCTTGCGTTGTCATGCCTTAGCCTTGCATCGCCTGACCGTGCTTTCCCATGCGTTACCCTTTCCTTGCCTTGCCGTGCATTGCCTAGCCTGCGTTGCCGTGCTTTAGCTTTGTTTCCCCTTGCCGTGCCGTTCCTTCCGTTACCCTGGACTTTCCTTGCTTTTCCTTGCCTTCCTTACCTTCCGTTACTCTTTGCTTGCCTTCCCTGAATTTCCTAGCCTTGCGTTGTCGTGCCTTAGACTTATCTCGCCTGACCTTGCCTTCCTTTGCTTTAAGCTTTCCTTGCATTGTCGTGCATCGCCTAGCCTTGCATTTTCGTGCATTAGCCTTGCCTAGCCTCACCGTGCCTTTCCTTGCGTTACCCTTTGCTTGCCTTGGGGTGCATTGCCTAGCGTGCGTTGTCGTGCCTTAGCCTTGTTTCCCCTTGCCGTACCGTTCCTTCCGTTACCATTGCCTTTCCTTGCTTTCCCTTGCCTTCCTTTCATTCCGTTACTCCTTGCTTGCTTTCCGTGCATTGCCTAGCCTTGCGTTGGCTTTCCTTTGCCTTGCCTCGCCTGACCGTGCTTTCCCATGCGTTACCCTTTCCTTGCCTTGCCGTGCATTGCCTAGCGTGCGTTGTCGTGCCTTAGCCTTGTTTCCCCTTGCCGTGCCGTTCCTTCCGTTACCCTTGCCTTCCCTTGCTTTCCCTTGCCTTCCTTGCATTCCGTTACTCCTTGCTTGCTTTCCGTGCATTGCCTTTCCTTGCGTTGGCTTTCCTTAGCCTTGCCTCGCCTGACCGTGCTTTCCCATGCGTTACCCTTTCCTTGCCTTGCCGTGCATTGCCTAGCGTGCGTTGTCGTGCCTTAGCCTTGTTTCCCCTTGCCGTGCCGTTCCTTCCGTTACACTTGCCTTTCTTTGCTTTCCCTTGCCTTCCTTACCTTCCGTTACTCTTTGCTTGCCTTCCGTGCATTGCCTAGCCTTGCGTTGTCGTGCCTTAGCCTTATCTCGCCTGACCGTGCCTTCCTTTCCTTTAAGCTTTCCTTGCATTGTCGTGCATTGCCTAGCCTTGCGTTGTCGTGCATTAGCCTTGCCTAGCCTCACCGTGCCTTGCCTTGCGTTACCCTTTCCTTGCCTTGCCGTGCATTGCCTAGCCGTGCGTTGTCGTGCCTTAGCCTTGATTCCCCTTGCCGTGGCGTGCCTTTTGTTACACTTGCCTTGCCTGGCTTTGCCTTGCCTTCCTTTCCTTCCGTTACTCTTTCCTTGCCTTGCCGTGCATTGCCTAGCCTTGCATTGTCGTGCCTTATCCTTGCCTCACCTGACCGTGCCTTCCCCTGCGTTACCCTTTCCTTGCCTTGCCGTGCATTGCCTAGCGTGCGTTGTCGTGCCTTAGCCTTGTTTCCCCTTACCGTGCCGTTCCTTCCGTTACACTTGCCTTTCCTTGCTTTCCCTTGCCTTCCTTACCTTCCGTTACTCTTTGCTTGCCTTCCGTGCATTGCCTAGCCTTGCGTTGTCGTGCCTTAGCCTTGCCTCGCCTGACCGTGCTTTCCCATGCGTTACCCTTTCCTTGCCTTGCGGTTCATTGCCTAGCGTTCGGTGTCGTGCCTTAGACTTGTTCCCCCTTGCCGTGCCGTTCCTTCCGTTACCCTTGCCTTTCCTTGCTTTTCCTTGCCTTCCTTAGCTTCCGTTACTCTTTGCTTGCCTTCCCTGAATTTCCTAGCCTTGCGTTGTCGTGCCTTAGCCTTGCCTCGCCTGACCGTGCTTTCCCATGCGTTACCCTTTCCTTGCCTTGCCGTGCATTGCCTAGCGTGCGTTGTCGTGCCTTAGCCTTGTTACCCCTTGCCGTGCCGTTCCTTCCGTTACCCTTGCCTTCCCTTGCTTTCCCTTGCCTTCCTTGCGTTCCGTTACTCTTGGCTTGCTTTCCGTGCATTGCCTAGCCTTGCGTTGTCATGCCTTAGGCTTGCCTCGCCTGACCGTGCTTTCCCATGCGTTACCCTTTCCTTGCCTTGCCGTGCATTGCCTAGCGTGCGTTGTCGTGCCTTAGCCTTGTTTCCCCTTGCCGTGCCGTTCCTTCCGTTACACTTGCCTTTCTTTGCTTTCCCTTGCCTTCCTTACCTTCCGTTACTCTTTGCTTGCCTTCCGTGCATTGCCTAGCCTTGCGTTGTCGTGCCTAAGCCTTATCTCGCCTGACCGTGCCTTCCTTTGCTTTAAGCTTTCCTTGCATTGTCGTGCATTGCCTAGCCTTGCGTTGTCGTGCATTAGCCTTGCCTAGCCTCACCGTGCCTTGCCTTGCGTTACCCTTTCCTTGCCTTGCCGTGCATTGCCTAGCCGTGCGTTGTCGTGCCTTAGCTTAGTTTCCCCTTGCCGTGGCGTGCCTTTTGTTACACTTGCCTTGACTAGCTTTGACTTGCCTTCCTTTCCTTCCGTTACTCTTTCGTTGCCTTGCCGTGCATTGCCTAGCCTTGCATTGTCGTGCCTTATCCTTGCCTCACCTGACCGTGCCTTCCCCTGCGTTACCATTTCCTTGCCTTGCCGTGCATTGCCTAACCCTGCGTTGCCGTGCCTTAGCCTTGTTACACCTTGTCGTGCCGTTCCTTCCATTACCCTTGCCTTCCCTTGCTTTCCCATGCCTTCCTTGCGTTCCGTTACTCTTTGCTTGCTTTCCGTGCATTGCCTAGCCTTGCGTTGTCATGCCTTAGCCTTGCATCGCCTGACCGTGCTTTCCCATGCGTTACCCTTTCCTTGCCTTGCCGTGCATTGCCTAGCCTGCGTTGCCGTGCTTTAGCTTTGTTTCCCCTTGCCGTGCCGTTCCTTCCGTTACCCTGGACTTTCCTTCCTTTTCCTTGCCTTGCTTACCTTCCGTTACTCTTTGCTTGCCTTCCCTGAATTTCCTAGCCTTGCGTTGTCGTGCCTTAGACTTATCTCGCCTGACCTTGCCTTCCTTTGCTTTAAGCTTTCCTTGCATTGTCGTGCATCGCCTAGCCTTGCATTTTCGTGCATTAGCCTTGCCTAGCCTCACCGTGCCTTTCCTTGCGTTACCCTTTGCTTGCCTTGGGGTGCATTGCCTAGCGTGCGTTGTCGTGCCTTAGCCTTGTTTCCCCTTGCCATACCGTTCCTTCCGTTACCATTGCCTTTCCTTGCTTTCCCTTGCCTTCCTTACCTTCCGTTACTCTTTGCTTGCCTTCCGTGCATTGCCTAGCCTTGCGTTGTCGTGCGTTAGACTTATCTCGCCTGACCGTGCCTTCCTTTGCTTTAAGCTTTCCTTGCATTGTCGTGCATTGCCTAGCTTTGCGTTGTCGTGCATTAACCTTGCCTAAGCTCACCGTGCCTTGCCTTGCGTTACCCTTTCCTTGCCTTGCCGTGCATTTCCTAGCCGTGTGTTGTCGTGCCTTAGCCTTGTTACCCCTTGCCGTGCCGTTCCTTCCGTTACCCTTGCCTTCCCTTGCTTTCCCTTTAATTCCTTGCATTCCGTTACTCCTTGCTTGCTTTCCGTGCATTGCCTAGCCTTGCGTTGGCTTTCCTTTGCCTTGCCTCGCCTGACCGTGCTTTCCCATGCGTTACCCTTTCCTTGCCTTGCCGTGCATTGCCTAGCGTGCGTTGTCGTACCTTAGCCTTGTTTCCCCTTGCCGTGCCGTTCCTTCCGATACCCTTGCCTTCCCTTGCTTTCCCTTTCCTTCCTTTCATTCCGTTACTCCTTGCTTGCTTTCCGTGCATTGCCTTTCCTTGCGTTGGCTTTCCTTAGCCTTGCCTCGCCTGACCGTGCTTTCCCATGCGTTACCCTTTCCTTGCCTTGCCGTGCATTGCCTAGCGTGCGTTGCCGTGCCTTAGCCTTGTTTCCCCTTGCCGTGCCGTGCCTTCCTTTACCCTTGCCTTTCTTTGCTTTCCCTTGCCTTGCCTCGCCTGACCGTGCTTTCCCATGCGTTACCCTTTGCTTGCCTTGCCGTGCATTGCCTAGCGCCTTGCGTTGTCGTGCCTTAGCCTTGTTTCCCCTTGCCGTGCCGCCTCCTTTACCGTGCCTTTCTTTGCTTTCCCTTGCCTTACCTTCCGTTACTCCTTTGCATTGCCTTCCGTGCATTGCCTAGCCTTGCGTTGTCTTAGCCTGCATCTTAGCCTTGCGTGCTATTGCCTCACCGTGCCTTGCCTTGCGTTACCCTTTCCTTGCCTTGCCGTGCATTTCCTAGCCGTGTGTTGTCGTGCCTTAACCTTGTTTCCCCTTGCCGTTGCGTGCCTTTTGTTACAGTTGCCTTGCCTGGCTTTGCCTTGCCTTCCGTTCCTTCCGTTACTCTTTCCTTCCCTTGCCGTGCATTGCCTAGCCCTGCGTTTTCGTGCCTTAGCCTTGTTACCCCTTGCCGTGCCGTTCCTTCCGTTACCCTTGCCTTCCCTTGCTTTCCCTTGCCTTCCTTGCGTTCCGTTACTCTTTGCTTGCTTTCCGTGCATTGCCTAGCCTTGCGTTGTCATGCCTTAGGCTTGCCTCGCCTGACCGTGCTTTCCCATGCGTTACCCTTTCCTTGCCTTGCCGTGAATTGCCTAGCGTGCGTTGTCGTGCCTTAGCCTTGTTTCCCCTTGCCGTGCCGTTCCTTCCGTTACACTTGCCTTTCTTTGCTTTCCCTTCCCTTCCTTACCTTCCGTTACTCTTTGCTTGCCTTCCGTGCATTGCCTAGCCTTGCGTTGTCGTGCCTTAGCCTTATCTCGCCTGACCGTGCCTTCCTTTCCGTTAAGCTTTCCTTGCATTGTCGTGCATTGCCTAGCCTTGCGTTGTCGTGCATTAGCCTTGCCTAGCCTCACCGTGCCTTGCCTTGCGTTACCCTTTCCTTGCCTTGCCCTGCATTGCCTAGCCGTGCGTTGTCGTGCCTTAGCCTTGATTCCCCTTGCCGTGGCGTGCCTTTTGTTACACTTGCCTTGCCTGGCTTTGCCTTGCCTTCCTTTCCTTCCGTTACTCTTTCCTTGCCTTGCCGTGCATTGCCTAGCCTTGCATTGTCGTGCCTTATCCTTGCCTCACCTGACCGTGCCTTCCCCTGCGTTACCCTTTCCTTGCCTTGCCGTGCATTGCCTAGCCCTGCGTTGTCGTGCCTTAGCCTTCTTACCCCTTGCCGTGCCGTTCCTTCCGTTACCCTTGCGTTCCCTTGCTTTCCCTTGCCTTCCTTGCGTTCCGTTACTCTTTGCTTGCTTTCCGTGCATTGCCTAGCCTTGCGTTGTCATGCCTTAGCCTTGCCTCGCCTGACCGTGCTTTCCCATGCGTTACCCTTTCCTTGCCTTGCCGTTCATTGCCTAGCGTTCGGTGTCGTGCCTTAGACTTGTTCCCCCTTGCCGTGCCGTTCCTTCCGTTACCCTTGCCTTTCCTTGCTTTTCCTTGCCTTCCTTACCTTCCGTTACTCTTTGCTTGCCTTCCCTGAATTTCCTAGCCTTGCGTTGTCGTGCCTTAGCCTTGCCTCGCCTGACCGTGCTTTCCCATGCGTTACCCTTTCCTTGCCTTGCCGTGCATTGCCTAGCGTGCGTTGTCGTGCCTTAGCCTTGTTACCCCTTGACGTGCCGTTCCTTCCGTTACCCTTGCCTTCCCTTGCTTTCCCTTGCCTTCCTTGCGTTCCGTTACTCTTTGCTTGCTTTCCGTGCATTGCCTAGCCTTGCGTTGTCATGCCTTAGGCTTGCCTCGCCTGACCGTGCTTTCCCATGCGTTACCCTTTCCTTGCCTTGCCGTGCATTGCCTAGCGTGCGTTGTCGTGCCTTAGCCTTGTTTCCCCTTGCCGTGCCGTTCCTTCCGTTACACTTGCCTTTCTTTGCTTTCCCTTGCCTTCCTTACCTTCCGTTACTCTTTGCTTGCTTTCCGTGCATTGCCTAGCCTTGCGTTGTCGTGCCTTAGCCTTATCTCGCCTGACCGTGCCTTCCTTTGCTTTAAGCTTTCCTTGCATTGTCGTGCATTGCCTAGCCTTGCGTTGTCGTGCATTAGCCTTGCCTAGCCTCACCGTGCCTTGCCTTGCGTTACCCTTTCCTTGCCTTGCCGTGCATTGCCTAGCCGTGCGTTGTCGTGCCTTAGCCTTGATTCCCCTTGCCGTGGCGTGCCTTTTGTTACACTTGCCTTGCCTGGCTTTGCCTTGTCTTCCTTTCCTTCCGTTACTCTTTCCTTGCCTGGCCGTGCATTGCCTAGCCTTGCATTGTCGTGCCTTATCCTTGCCTCACCTGACCGTGCCTTCCCCTGCGTTACCCTGTCCTTGCCTTGCCGTGCATTGCCTAGCGTGCGTTGTCGTGCCTTAGCCTTGTTACCCCTTGCCGTGCCGTTCCTTCCGTTACCCTTGCCTTCCCTTCCTTTCCCTTGCCTTCCTTGCGTTCCGTTACTCTTTGCTTGCTTTCCGTGAATTGCCTAGCCTTGCGTTGTCATGCCTTAGGCTTGCCTCGCCTGACCGTGCTTTCCCATGCGTTACCCTTTCCTTGCCTTGCCGTGCATTGCCTAGCGTGCGTTGTCGTGCCTTAGCCTTGTTTCCCCTTGCCGTGCCGTTCCTTCCGTTACACTTGCCTTTCTTTGCTTTCCCTTGCCTTCCTTACCTTCCGTTACTCTTTGCTTGCCTTCCGTGCATTGCCTAGCCTTGCGTTGTCGTGCCTTAGCCTTATCTCGCCTGACCGTGCCTTCCTTTGCTTTAAGCTTTCCTTGCATTGTCGTGCATTGCCTAGCCTTGCGTTGTCGTGCATTAGCCTTGCCTAGCCTCACCGTGCCTTGCCTTGCGTTACCCTTTCCTTGCATTGCCGTGCATTGCCTAGCCGTGCGTTGTCGTGCCTTAGCCTTGATTCCCCTTGCCGTGGCGTGCCTTTTGTTACACTTGCCTTGCCTGGCTTTGCCTTGCCTTCCTTTCCTTCCGTTACTCTTTCCTTGCCTTGCCGTGCATTGCCTAGCCTTGCATTGTCGTGCCTTATCCTTGCCTCACCTGACCGTGCCTTCCCCTGCGTTACCCTTTCCTTGCCTTGCCGTGCATTGCCTAGCGTGCGTTGTCGTGCCTTAGCCTTGTTTCCCCTTACCGTGCCGTTCCTTCCGTTACACTTGCCTTTCCTTGCTTTCCCTTGCCTTCCTTACCTTCCGTTACTCTTTGCTTGCCTTCCGTGCATTGCCTAGCCTTGCGTTGTCGTGCCTTAGCCTTGCCTCGCCTGACCGTGCTTTCCCATGCGTTACCCTTTCCTTGCCTTGCGGTTCATTGCCTAGCGTTCGGTGTCGTGCCTTAGACTTGTTCCCCCTTGCCGTGCCGTTCCTTCCGTTACCCTTGCCTTTCCTTGCTTTTCCTTGCCTTCCTTAGCTTCCGTTACTCTTTGCTTGCCTTCCCTGAATTTCCTAGCCTTGCGTTGTCGTGCCTTAGCCTTGCCTCGCCTGACCGTGCTTTCCCATGCGTTACCCTTTCCTTGCCTTGCCGTGCATTGCCTAGCGTGCGTTGTCGTGCCTTAGCCTTGTTACCCCTTGCCGTGCCGTTCCTTCCGTTACCCTTGCCTTCCCTTGCTTTCCCTTGCCTTCCTTGCGTTCCGTTACTCTTGGCTTGCTTTCCGTGCATTGCCTAGCCTTGCGTTGTCATGCCTTAGGCTTGCCTCGCCTGACCGTGCTTTCCCATGCGTTACCCTTTCCTTGCCTTGCCGTGCATTGCCTAGCGTGCGTTGTCGTGCCTTAGCCTTGTTTCCCCTTGCCGTGCCGTTCCTTCCGTTACACTTGCCTTTCTTTGCTTTCCCTTGCCTTCCTTACCTTCCGTTACTCTTTGCTTGCCTTCCGTGCATTGCCTAGCCTTGCGTTGTCGTGCCTAAGCCTTATCTCGCCTGACCGTGCCTTCCTTTGCTTTAAGCTTTCCTTGCATTGTCGTGCATTGCCTAGCCTTGCGTTGTCGTGCATTAGCCTTGCCTAGCCTCACCGTGCCTTGCCTTGCGTTACCCTTTCCTTGCCTTGCCGTGCATTGCCTAGCCGTGCGTTGTCGTGCCTTAGCTTAGTTTCCCCTTGCCGTGGCGTGCCTTTTGTTACACTTGCCTTGACTAGCTTTGACTTGCCTTCCTTTCCTTCCGTTACTCTTTCCTTGCCTTGCCGTGCATTGCCTAGCCTTGCATTGTCGTGCCTTATCCTTGCCTCACCTGACCGTGCCTTCCCCTGCGTTACCATTTCCTTGCCTTGCCGTGCATTGCCTAACCCTGCGTTGCCGTGCCTTAGCCTTGTTACCCCTTGTCGTGCCGTTCCTTCCATTACCCTTGCCTTCCCTTGCTTTCCCATGCCTTCCTTGCGTTCCGTTACTCTTTGCTTGCTTTCCGTGCATTGCCTAGCCTTGCGTTGTCATGCCTTAGCCTTGCATCGCCTGACCGTGCTTTCCCATGCGTTACCCTTTCCTTGCCTTGCCGTGCATTGCCTAGCCTGCGTTGCCGTGCTTTAGCTTTGTTTCCCCTTGCCGTGCCGTTCCTTCCGTTACCCTGGACTTTCCTTCCTTTTCCTTGCCTTGCTTACCTTCCGTTACTCTTTGCTTGCCTTCCCTGAATTTCCTAGCCTTGCGTTGTCGTGCCTTAGACTTATCTCGCCTGACCTTGCCTTCCTTTGCTTTAAGCTTTCCTTGCATTGTCGTGCATCGCCTAGCCTTGCATTTTCGTGCATTAGCCTTGCCTAGCCTCACCGTGCCTTTCCTTGCGTTACCCTTTGCTTGCCTTGGGGTGCATTGCCTAGCGTGCGTTGTCGTGCCTTAGCCTTGTTTCCCCTTGCCATACCGTTCCTTCCGTTACCATTGCCTTTCCTTGCTTTCCCTTGCCTTCCTTACCTTCCGTTACTCTTTGCTTGCCTTCCGTGCATTGCCTAGCCTTGCGTTGTCGTGCGTTAGACTTATCTCGCCTGACCGTGCCTTCCTTTGCTTTAAGCTTTCCTTGCATTGTCGTGCATTGCCTAGCTTTGCGTTGTCGTGCATTAACCTTGCCTAAGCTCACCGTGCCTTGCCTTGCGTTACCCTTTCCTTGCCTTGCCGTGCATTTCCTAGCCGTGTGTTGTCGTGCCTTAGCCTTGTTACCCCTTGCCGTGCCGTTCCTTCCGTTACCCTTGCCTTCCCTTGCTTTCCCTTTAATTCCTTGCATTCCGTTACTCCTTGCTTGCTTTCCGTGCATTGCCTAGCCTTGCGTTGGCTTTCCTTTGCCTTGCCTCGCCTGACCGTGCTTTCCCATGCGTTACCCTTTCCTTGCCTTGCCGTGCATTGCCTAGCGTGCGTTGTCGTACCTTAGCCTTGTTTCCCCTTGCCGTGCCGTTCCTTCCGATACCCTTGCCTTCCCTTGCTTTCCCTTTCCTTCCTTGCATTCCGTTACTCCTTGCTTGCTTTCCGTGCATTGCCTAGCCTTGCGTTGGCTTTCCTTAGCCTTGCCTCGCCTGACCGTGCTTTCCCATGCGTTACCCTTTCCTTGCCTTGCCGTGCATTGCCTAACGTGCGTTGTCGTGCCTTAGCCTTGTTTCCCCTTGCCGTGCCGTTCCTTCCTTTACCCTTGCCTTTCTTTGCTTTCCCTTGCCTTCCTTACCTTCCGTTACTCTTTGCTTGCCTTCCGTGCATTGCCTAGCCTTGCATTGTCGTGCCTTAGCCTTATCTCGCCTGACCGTGCCTTCCTTTGCTTTAAGCATTCCTTGCATTGTCGTGCATTGCCTAGCCTTGCGTTGTCGTGCATTAGCCTTGCCTAGCCTCACCGTGCCTTGCCTTGCGTTACCCTTTCCTTGCCTTGCCGTGCATTTCCTAGCCGTGTGTTGTCGTGCCTTAGCCTTGTTTCCCCTTGCCGTTGCGTGCCTTTTGTTACAGTTGCCTTGCCTGGCTTTGCCTTGCCTTCCTTTCCTTCCGTTACTCTTTCCTTGCCTTGCCGTGCATTGCCTAGCCCTGCGTTTTCGTGCCTTAGCCTTGTTACCCCTTGCCGTTCCGTTCCTTCCGTTACCCTTGCCTTCCCTTGCTTTCCCTTGCCTTCCTTGCCTTCCGTTACTCTTTGCTTGCTTTCCGTGCATTGCCTAGCCTTGCGTTGTCATGCCTTAGGCTTGCCTCGCCTGACCGTGCTTTCCCATGCGTTACCCTTTCCTTGCCTTGCCGTGAATTGCCTAGCGTGCGTTGTCGTGCCTTAGCCTTGTTTCCCCTTGCCGTGCCGTTCCTTCCGTTACACTTGCCTTTCTTTGCTTTCCCTTGCCTTCCTTACCTACCGTTACTCTTTGCTTGCCTTCCGTGCATTGCCTAGCCTTGCGTTGTCGTGCCTTAGCCTTATCTCGCCTAACCGTGCCTTCCTTTGCTTTAAGCTTTCCTTGCATTGTCGTGCATTGCCTAGCCTTGCGTTGTCGTGCATTAGCCTTGCCTAGCCTCACCGTGCCTTGCCTTGCGTTACCCTTTCCTTGCCTTGCCCTGCATTGCCTAGCCGTGCGTTGTCGTGCCTTAGCCTTGATTCCCCTTGCCGTGGCGTGCCTTTTGTTACACTTGCCTTGCCTGGCTTTGCCTTGCCTTCCTTTCCTTCCGTTACTCTTTCCTTGCCTTGCCGTGCATTGCCTAGCCTTGCATTGTCGTGCCTTATCCTTGCCTCGCCTGACCGTGCTTTCCCATGCGTTACCCTTACCTTGCCTTGCCGTGCATTGCCTAGCGTGCGTTGTCGTGCCTTAGCCTTGTTTCCCCTTGCCGTGCCGTTCCTTCCGTTACACTTGCCTTTCCTTGCTTTCCCTTGCCTTCCTTACCTTCCGTTACTCTTTGCTTGCCTTCCGTGCATTGCCTAGCCTTGCGTTGTCGTGCCTTAGCCTTGCCTCGCCTGACCGTGCTTTCCCATGCGTTACCCTTTCCTTGCCTTGCCGTTCATTGCCTAGCGTTCGGTGTCGTGCCTTAGACTTGTTCCCCCTTGCCGTGCCGTTCCTTCCGTTACCCTTGCCTTTCCTTGCTTTTCCTTGCCTTCCTTACCTTCCGTTACTCTTTGCTTGCCTTCCCTGAATTTCCTAGCCTTGCGTTGTCGTGCCTTAGCCTTGCCTCGCCTGACCGTGCTTTCCCATGCGTTACCCTTTCCTTGCCTTGCCGTGCATTGCCTAGCGTGCGTTGTCGTGCCTTAGCCTTGTTACCCCTTGCCGTGCCGTTCCTTCCGTTACCCTTGCCTTCCCTTGCTTTCCCTTGCCTTCCTTGCGTTCCGTTACTCTTTGCTTGCTTTCCGTGCATTGCCTAGCCTTGCGTTGTCATGCTTTAGGCTTGCCTCGCCTGACCGTGCTTTCCCATGCGTTACCCTTTCCTTGCCTTGCCGTGCATTGCCTAGCGTGCGTTGTCGTGCCTTAGCCTTGTTTCCCCTTGCCGTGCCGTTCCTTCCGTTACACTTGCCTTTCTTTGCTTTCCCTTGCCTTCCTTACCTTCCGTTACTCTTTGCTTGCCTTCCGTGCATTGCCTAGCCTTGCGTTGTCGTGCCTTAGCCTTATCTCGCCTGACCGTGCCTTCCTTTGCTTTAAGCTTTCCTTGCATTGTCGTGCATTGCCTAGCCTTGCGTTGTCGTGCATTAGCCTTGCCTAGCCTCACCGTGCCTTGCCTTGCGTTACCCTTTCCTTGCCTTGCCCTGCATTGCCTAGCCGTGCGTTGTCGTGCCTTAGCCTTGATTCCCCTTGCCGTGGCGTGCCTTTTGTTACACTTGCCTTGCCTGGCTTTGCCTTGCCTTCCTTTCCTTCAGTTACTCTTTCCTTGCCTTGCCGTGCATTGCATAGCCTTGCATTGTCGTGCCTTATCCTTGCCTCACCTGACCGTGCCTTCCCCTGCGTTACCCTTTCCTTGCCTTGCCGTGCATTGCCTAGCCCTGCGTTGTCGTGCCTTAGCCTTCTTACCCCTTGCCGTGCCGTTCCTTCCGTTACCCTTGCCTTCACTTGCTTTCCCTTGCCTTCCTTACCTTCCGTTACTCTTTGCTTGCCTTCCGTGCATTGCCTAGCCTTGCGTTGTCGTGCCTTAGCCTTGCCTCGCCTGACCGTGCTTTCCCATGCGTTACCCTTTCCTTGCCTTGCCGTTCATTGCCTAGCGTTCGGTGTCGTGCCTTAGACTTGTTCCCCCTTGTCGTGCCGTTCCTTCTGTTACCCTTGCCTTTCCTTGCTTTTCTTTGCCTTCCTTACCTTCCGTTACTCTTTGCTTGCATTCCCTGAATTTCCTAGTCTTGCGTTGTCGTGCCTTAGCCTTGCCTCGCCTGACCGTGCATTCCCATGCGTTACCCTTTCCTTGCCTTGCCGTGCATTGCCTAGCGTGCGTTGTCGTGCCTTAGCCTTGTTTCCCCTTGCCGTGGCGTTCCTTCCGTTACACTTGCCTTTCTTTGCTTTCCCTTGCCTTCCTTACCTTCCGTTACTCTTTGCTTGCCTTCCGTGCATTGCCTAGCCTTGCGTTGTCGTGCCTAAGCCTTATCTCGCCTGACCGTGCCTTCCTTTGCTTTAAGCTTTCCTTGCATTCTCGTGCATTGCCTAGCCTTGCGTTGTCGTGCATTAGCCTTGCCTAGCCTCACCGTGCCTTGCCTTGCGTTACCCTTTCCTTGCCTTGCCGTGCATTGCCTAGCCGTGCGTTGTCGTGCCTTAGCCTTGATTCCCCTTGCCGTGGCGTGCCTTTTGTTACACTTGCCTTGCCTGGCTTTGCCTTGCCTTCCTTTCCTTCCGTTACTCTTTCCTTGCCTTGCCGTGCATTGCCTAGCCTTGTATTGTCGTGCCTTATCCTTGCCTCACCTGACCGTGCCTTCCCCTGCCTTACCCTTTCCTTGCATTGCCGTGCATTGCCTAGCCGTGCGTTGTCGTGCCTTAGCCTTGTTTCCCCTTGCCGTGCCGTTCCTTCCGTTACACTTGCCTTTCTTTGCTTTCCCTTGCCTTCCTTACCTTGCGTTACTCTTTCCTTGCCTTGCCGTGCATTGCCTAGCCTTGCATTGTCGTGACTTATCCTTGCCTCACCTGACCGTGCCTTCCCCTGCGTTACCCTTTCCTTGCATTGCCGTGCATTGCCTAGCCCTGCGTTGTCGTGCCTTAGCCTTGTTTCCCCTTGCCGTGCAGTTCCTTCCGTTACCCTTGCCTTTCCTTGCTTTTCCTTGCCTTGCTTACCTTCCGTTACTCTTTGCTTCCCTTCCCTGCATTGCCTAGCCTTGCGTTGTCGTGCCTTAGCCTTATCTCGCCTGACCGTGCCTTCCTTTGCTTTAAGCTTTCCTTGCATTGTCGTGCATTGCCTAGCCTTGCGTTGTCGTGCATTAGCCTTGCCTAGCCTCACCGTGCCTTGCCTTGCGTTACCCTTTCCTTGCCTTGCCGTGCATTGCCTAGCCGTGCGTTGTCGTGCCTTAGCCTTGTTTCCCCTTGCCGTGGCGTGCCTTTTGTTACACTTGCCTTTCCTGGCTTTGACTTGCCTTCCTTTCCTTCCGTTACTCTTTCCTTGCCTTGCCGTGCATTGCCTAGCCTTACATTGTCGTGCCTTATCCTTGCCTCACCTGACCGTGCCTTCCCCTGCGTTACCCTTTCCTTGCCTTGCCGGGCATTGCCTAGCCCTGCGTTGCCGTGCCTTAGCCTTGTTACCCCTTGCCGTGCCGTTCCTTCCGTTACCCTTGCCTTCCCTTGCTTTCCCTTGCCTTCCTTGCGTTCCGTTACTCTTTGCTTGCTTTCCGTGCATTGCCTAGCCTTGCGTTGTCATGCCTTAGCCTTGCATCGCCTGACCGTGCTTTCCCATGCGTTACCCTTTCCTTGCCTTTCCGTGCATTGCCTAGCCGTGCGTTGTCGTGCCTTAGCCTTGTTTCCCCTTGCCGTGCCGTTTCTTCCGTTACACTTGCCTTTCCTTCCTTTTCCTTGCCTTGCTTACCTTCCGTTACTCTTTGCTTGCCTTCCCTGAATTTCCTAGCCTTGCGTTGTCGTGCCTTAGCCTTATCTCGCCTGACCTTGCCTTCCTTTGCTTTAAGCTTTCCTTGCATTGTCGTGCATCGCCTAGCCTTGCGTTTTCGTGCATTAGCCTTGCCTAGCCTCACCGTGCCTTTCCTTGCGTTACCCTTTGCTTGCCTTGCCGTGCATTGCCTAGCCGTGCGTTGTCGTGCCTTAGCCTTGTTTCCCCTTGCCGTGCGGTTCCTTCCGTTACACTTGCCTTTCTTTGCTTTCCCTTTCCTTCCTTACCTTCCGTTTCTCTTTGCTTGCCTTTCGTGCATTGCCTAGCCTTGGGTTGTCGTGCCTTAGCCTTGCCTCGCCTGACCGAGCTTTCCCATGCGTTACCCTTTCCTTGCCTTGCCGTGCATTGCCTAGCGTGCGTTGTCGTGCCTTAGCCTTGTTTCCCCTTGCCGTGCCGTTCCTTCCGTTACACTTGCCTTTCTTTGCTTTCCCTTGCCTTCCTTACCTTCCGTTACTCTTTGCTTGCCTTCCGTGCATTGCCTAGCCTTGCGTTGTCGTGCCTAAGCCTTATCTCGCCTGACCGTGACTTCCTTTGCTTTAAGCTTTCCTTGCATTGTCGTGCATTGCCTAGCCTTGCGTTGTCGTGCATTAGCCTTGCCTAGCCTCACCGTGCCTTGCCTTGCGTTACCCTTTCCTTGCCTTGCCGTGCATTGCCTAGCCGTGCGTTGTCGTGCCTTAGCCTTGATTCCCCTTGCCGTGGCGTGCCTTTTGTTACACTTGCCTTGCCTGGCTTTGCCTTGCCTTCCTTTCCTTCCGTTACTCTTTCCTTGCCTTGCCGTGCATTGCCTAGCCTTGCATTGTCGTGCCTTATCCTTGCCTCACCTGACCCTGCCTTCCCCTGCGTTACCCTTTCCTTGCCTTGCCGTGCATTGCCTAGCCCTGGGTTGTCGTGCCGTAGCATTCTTACCCCTTGCCGTGCCGTTCCTTCCGTTACCCTTGCCTTCCCTTGCTTTCCCTTGCCTTCCTTGCGTTCCGTTACTCTTTGCTTGCTTTCTGTGCATTGCGTAGCCTTGCGTTGTCATGCCTTAGCCTTGCCTCCCCTGACCGTGATTTCCCATGCGTTACCCTTTCCTTGCCTTGCCGTGCATTGCCTAGCGTGTGTTGTCGTGCCTTACACTTGTTTCCCCTTGCCGTGCCGTTCCTTCCGTTACCATTGCCTTTCCTTGCTTTCCCTTGCCTTCCTTACCTTCCGTTACTCTTTGCTTGCCTTCCCTGCATTGCCTAGCCTTGCGTTGTCGTGCCTTAGCCTTATCTCGCCTGACCGTGCCTTCCTTTGCTTTAAGCTTTCCTTGCATTGTCGTGCATTGCCTAGCCTTGCGTTGTCGTGCATTAGCCTTGCCTAGCCTCACCGTGCCTTGCCTTGCGTTACCCTTTCCTTGCCTTGCCGTGCATTTCCTTCCCGTGTGTTGTCGTGCCTTAGCCTTGTTTCCCCTTGCCGTTGCGTGCCTTTTGTTACACTTGCCTTGCCTGGCTTTGCCTTGCCTTCCTTTCCTTCCGTTACTCTTTGCTTGCCTTGCCGTGCATTGCCTAGCCCTGCGTTGTCGTGCCTTAGCCTTGTTACCCCTTGCCGTGCCGTTCCTTCCGTTACCCTTGCCTTCCCTTGCTTTCCCTTGCCTTCCTTACCTTCCGTTACTCTTTCCTTGCCTTCCGTGCATTGCCTAGCCTTGCGTTGTCGTGCCTTAGCCTTGCCTCGCCTGACCGTGCTTTCCCATGCGTTACCCTTTCCTTGCCTTGCCGTGCATTGCCTAGCGTGCGTTGTCGTGCCTTAGCCTTGTTTCCCCTTGCCGTGCCGTTCCTTCCGTTACACTTGCCTTTCTTTGCTTTCCCTTGCCTTCCTTACCTTCCGTTACTCTTTGCTTGCCTTCCGTGCATTGCCTAGCCTTGCGTTGTCGTGCCTTAGCCTTATCTCGCCTGACCGTGCCTTCCTTTCCTTTAAGCTTTCCTTGCATTGTCGTGCATTGCCTAGCCTTGCGTTGTCGTGCATTAGCCTTGCCTAGCCTCACCGTGCCTTGCCTTGCGTTACCCTTTCCTTGCCTTGCCGTGCATTGCCTAGCCGTGCGTTGTCGTGCCTTAGCCTTGATTCCCCTTGCCGTGGCGTGCCTTTTGTTACACTTGCCTTGCCTGGCTTTGCCTTGCCTTCCTTTCCTTCCGTTACTCTTTCCTTGCCTTGCCGTGCATTGCCTAGCCTTGCATTGTCGTGCCTTATCCTTGCCTCACCTGACCGTGCCTTCCCCTGCGTTACCCTTTCCTTGCCTTGCCGTGCATTGCCTAGCGTGCGTTGTCGTGCCTTAGCCTTGTTTCCCCTTACCGTGCCGTTCCTTCCGTTACACTTGCCTTTCCTTGCTTTCCCTTGCCTTCCTTACCTTCCGTTACTCTTTGCTTGCCTTCCGTGCATTGCCTAGCCTTGCGTTGTCGTGCCTTAGCCTTGCCTCGCCTGACCGTGCTTTCCCATGCGTTACCCTTTCCTTGCCTTGCGGTTCATTGCCTAGCGTTCGGTGTCGTGCCTTAGACTTGTTCCCCCTTGCCGTGCCGTTCCTTCCGTTACCCTTGCCTTTCCTTGCTTTTCCTTGCCTTCCTTAGCTTCCGTTACTCTTTGCTTGCCTTCCCTGAATTTCCTAGCCTTGCGTTGTCGTGCCTTAGCCTTGCCTCGCCTGACCGTGCTTTCCCATGCGTTACCCTTTCCTTGCCTTGCCGTGCATTGCCTAGCGTGCGTTGTCGTGCCTTAGCCTTGTTACCCCTTGCCGTGCCGTTCCTTCCGTTACCCTTGCCTTCCCTTGCTTTCCCTTGCCTTCCTTGCGTTCCGTTACTCTTGGCTTGCTTTCCGTGCATTGCCTAGCCTTGCGTTGTCATGCCTTAGGCTTGCCTCGCCTGACCGTGCTTTCCCATGCGTTACCCTTTCCTTGCCTTGCCGTGCATTGCCTAGCGTGCGTTGTCGTGCCTTAGCCTTGTTTCCCCTTGCCGTGCCGTTCCTTCCGTTACACTTGCCTTTCTTTGCTTTCCCTTGCCTTCCTTACCTTCCGTTACTCTTTGCTTGCCTTCCGTGCATTGCCTAGCCTTGCGTTGTCGTGCCTAAGCCTTATCTCGCCTGACCGTGCCTTCCTTTGCTTTAAGCTTTCCTTGCATTGTCGTGCATTGCCTAGCCTTGCGTTGTCGTGCATTAGCCTTGCCTAGCCTCACCGTGCCTTGCCTTGCGTTACCCTTTCCTTGCCTTGCCGTGCATTGCCTAGCCGTGCGTTGTCGTGCCTTAGCTTAGTTTCCCCTTGCCGTGGCGTGCCTTTTGTTACACTTGCCTTGACTAGCTTTGACTTGCCTTCCTTTCCTTCCGTTACTCTTTCGTTGCCTTGCCGTGCATTGCCTAGCCTTGCATTGTCGTGCCTTATCCTTGCCTCACCTGACCGTGCCTTCCCCTGCGTTACCATTTCCTTGCCTTGCCGTGCATTGCCTAACCCTGCGTTGCCGTGCCTTAGCCTTGTTACACCTTGTCGTGCCGTTCCTTCCATTACCCTTGCCTTCCCTTGCTTTCCCATGCCTTCCTTGCGTTCCGTTACTCTTTGCTTGCTTTCCGTGCATTGCCTAGCCTTGCGTTGTCATGCCTTAGCCTTGCATCGCCTGACCGTGCTTTCCCATGCGTTACCCTTTCCTTGCCTTGCCGTGCATTGCCTAGCCTGCGTTGCCGTGCTTTAGCTTTGTTTCCCCTTGCCGTGCCGTTCCTTCCGTTACCCTGGACTTTCCTTCCTTTTCCTTGCCTTGCTTACCTTCCGTTACTCTTTGCTTGCCTTCCCTGAATTTCCTAGCCTTGCGTTGTCGTGCCTTAGACTTATCTCGCCTGACCTTGCCTTCCTTTGCTTTAAGCTTTCCTTGCATTGTCGTGCATCGCCTAGCCTTGCATTTTCGTGCATTAGCCTTGCCTAGCCTCACCGTGCCTTTCCTTGCGTTACCCTTTGCTTGCCTTGGGGTGCATTGCCTAGCGTGCGTTGTCGTGCCTTAGCCTTGTTTCCCCTTGCCATACCGTTCCTTCCGTTACCATTGCCTTTCCTTGCTTTCCCTTGCCTTCCTTACCTTCCGTTACTCTTTGCTTGCCTTCCGTGCATTGCCTAGCCTTGCGTTGTCGTGCGTTAGACTTATCTCGCCTGACCGTGCCTTCCTTTGCTTTAAGCTTTCCTTGCATTGTCGTGCATTGCCTAGCTTTGCGTTGTCGTGCATTAACCTTGCCTAAGCTCACCGTGCCTTGCCTTGCGTTACCCTTTCCTTGCCTTGCCGTGCATTTCCTAGCCGTGTGTTGTCGTGCCTTAGCCTTGTTACCCCTTGCCGTGCCGTTCCTTCCGTTACCCTTGCCTTCCCTTGCTTTCCCTTTAATTCCTTGCATTCCGTTACTCCTTGCTTGCTTTCCGTGCATTGCCTAGCCTTGCGTTGGCTTTCCTTTGCCTTGCCTCGCCTGACCGTGCTTTCCCATGCGTTACCCTTTCCTTGCCTTGCCGTGCATTGCCTAGCGTGCGTTGTCGTACCTTAGCCTTGTTTCCCCTTGCCGTGCCGTTCCTTCCGATACCCTTGCCTTCCCTTGCTTTCCCTTTCCTTCCTTTCATTCCGTTACTCCTTGCTTGCTTTCCGTGCATTGCCTTTCCTTGCGTTGGCTTTCCTTAGCCTTGCCTCGCCTGACCGTGCTTTCCCATGCGTTACCCTTTCCTTGCCTTGCCGTGCATTGCCTAGCGTGCGTTGCCGTGCCTTAGCCTTGTTTCCCCTTGCCGTGCCGTGCCTTCCTTTACCCTTGCCTTTCTTTGCTTTCCCTTGCCTTCCTTACCTTCCGTTACTCTTTGCTTGCCTTCCGTGAATTGCCTAGCCTTGCGTTGTCGTGCCTTAGCCTTATCTCGCCTGACCGTGCCTTCCTTTGCCTTAAGCTTTCCTTGCATTGTCGTGCATTGCCTAGCCTTGCGTTGTCGTGCATTAGCCTTGCCTAGCCTCACCGTGCCTTGCCTTGCGTTACCCTTTCCTTGCCTTGCCGTGCATTTCCTAGCCGTGTGTTGTCGTGCCTTAACCTTGTTTCCCCTTGCCGTTGCGTGCCTTTTGTTACAGTTGCCTTGCCTGGCTTTGCCTTGCCTTCCGTTCCTTCCGTTACTCTTTCCTTCCCTTGCCGTGCATTGCCTAGCCCTGCGTTTTCGTGCCTTAGCCTTGTTACCCCTTGCCGTGCCGTTCCTTCCGTTACCCTTGCCTTCCCTTGCTTTCCCTTGCCTTCCTTGCGTTCCGTTACTCTTTGCTTGCTTTCCGTGCATTGCCTAGCCTTGCGTTGTCATGCCTTAGGCTTGCCTCGCCTGACCGTGCTTTCCCATGCGTTACCCTTTCCTTGCCTTGCCGTGAATTGCCTAGCGTGCGTTGTCGTGCCTTAGCCTTGTTTCCCCTTGCCGTGCCGTTCCTTCCGTTACACTTGCCTTTCTTTGCTTTCCCTTCCCTTCCTTACCTTCCGTTACTCTTTGCTTGCCTTCCGTGCATTGCCTAGCCTTGCGTTGTCGTGCCTTAGCCTTATCTCGCCTGACCGTGCCTTCCTTTCCGTTAAGCTTTCCTTGCATTGTCGTGCATTGCCTAGCCTTGCGTTGTCGTGCATTAGCCTTGCCTAGCCTCACCGTGCCTTGCCTTGCGTTACCCTTTCCTTGCCTTGCCCTGCATTGCCTAGCCGTGCGTTGTCGTGCCTTAGCCTTGATTCCCCTTGCCGTGGCGTGCCTTTTGTTACACTTGCCTTGCCTGGCTTTGCCTTGCCTTCCTTTCCTTCCGTTACTCTTTCCTTGCCTTGCCGTGCATTGCCTAGCCTTGCATTGTCGTGCCTTATCCTTGCCTCACCTGACCGTGCCTTCCCCTGCGTTACCCTTTCCTTGCCTTGCCGTGCATTGCCTAGCCCTGCGTTGTCGTGCCTTAGCCTTCTTACCCCTTGCCGTGCCGTTCCTTCCGTTACCCTTGCGTTCCCTTGCTTTCCCTTGCCTTCCTTGCGTTCCGTTACTCTTTGCTTGCTTTCCGTGCATTGCCTAGCCTTGCGTTGTCATGCCTTAGCCTTGCCTCGCCTGACCGTGCTTTCCCATGCGTTACCCTTTCCTTGCCTTGCCGTTCATTGCCTAGCGTTCGGTGTCGTGCCTTAGACTTGTTCCCCCTTGCCGTGCCGTTCCTTCCGTTACCCTTGCCTTTCCTTGCTTTTCCTTGCCTTCCTTACCTTCCGTTACTCTTTGCTTGCCTTCCCTGAATTTCCTAGCCTTGCGTTGTCGTGCCTTAGCCTTGCCTCGCCTGACCGTGCTTTCCCATGCGTTACCCTTTCCTTGCCTTGCCGTGCATTGCCTAGCGTGCGTTGTCGTGCCTTAGCCTTGTTACCCCTTGACGTGCCGTTCCTTCCGTTACCCTTGCCTTCCCTTGCTTTCCCTTGCCTTCCTTGCGTTCCGTTACTCTTTGCTTGCTTTCCGTGCATTGCCTAGCCTTGCGTTGTCATGCCTTAGGCTTGCCTCGCCTGACCGTGCTTTCCCATGCGTTACCCTTTCCTTGCCTTGCCGTGCATTGCCTAGCGTGCGTTGTCGTGCCTTAGCCTTGTTTCCCCTTGCCGTGTCGTTCCTTCCGTTACACTTGCCTTTCTTTGCTTTCCCTTGCCTTCCTTACCTTCCGTTACTCTTTGCTTGCTTTCCGTGCATTGCCTAGCCTTGCGTTGTCGTGCCTTAGCCTTATCTCGCCTGACCGTGCCTTCCTTTGCTTTAAGCTTTCCTTGCATTGTCGTGCATTGCCTAGCCTTGCGTTGTCGTGCATTAGCCTTGCCTAGCCTCACCGTGCCTTGCCTTGCGTTACCCTTTCCTTGCCTTGCCGTGCATTGCCTAGCCGTGCGTTGTCGTGCCTTAGCCTTGATTCCCCTTGCCGTGGCGTGCCTTTTGTTACACTTGCCTTGCCTGGCTTTGCCTTGTCTTCCTTTCCTTCCGTTACTCTTTCCTTGCCTGGCCGTGCATTGCCTAGCCTTGCATTGTCGTGCCTTATCCTTGCCTCACCTGACCGTGCCTTCCCCTGCGTTACCCTGTCCTTGCCTTGCCGTGCATTGCCTAGCGTGCGTTGTCGTGCCTTAGCCTTGTTACCCCTTGCCGTGCCGTTCCTTCCGTTACCCTTGCCTTCCCTTCCTTTCCCTTGCCTTCCTTGCGTTCCGTTACTCTTTGCTTGCTTTCCGTGAATTGCCTAGCCTTGCGTTGTCATGCCTTAGGCTTGCCTCGCCTGACCGTGCTTTCCCATGCGTTACCCTTTCCTTGCCTTGCCGTGCATTGAATAGCGTGCGTTGTCGTGCCTTAGCCTTGTTTCCCCTTGCCGTGCCGTTCCTTCCGTTACACTTGCCTTTCTTTGCTTTCCCTTGCCTTCCTTACCTTCCGTTACTCTTTGCTTGCCTTCCGTGCATTGCCTAGCCTTGCGTTGTCGTGCCTTAGCCTTATCTCGCCTGACCGTGCCTTCCTTTGCTTTAAGCTTTCCTTGCATTGTCGTGCATTGCCTAGCCTTGCGTTGTCGTGCATTAGCCTTGCCTAGCCTCACCGTGCCTTGCCTTGCGTTACCCTTTCCTTGCATTGCCGTGCATTGCCTAGCCGTGCGTTGTCGTGCCTTAGCCTTGATTCCCCTTGCCGTGGCGTGCCTTTTGTTACACTTGCCTTGCCTGGCTTTGCCTTGCCTTCCTTTCCTTCCGTTACTCTTTCCTTGCCTTGCCGTGCATTGCCTAGCCTTGCATTGTCGTGCCTTATCCTTGCCTCACCTGACCGTGCCTTCCCCTGCGTTACCCTTTCCTTGCCTTGCCGTGCATTGCCTAGCGTGCGTTGTCGTGCCTTAGCCTTGTTTCCCCTTACCGTGCCGTTCCTTCCGTTACACTTGCCTTTCCTTGCTTTCCCTTGCCTTCCTTACCTTCCGTTACTCTTTGCTTGCCTTCCGTGCATTGCCTAGCCTTGCGTTGTCGTGCCTTAGCCTTGCCTCGCCTGACCGTGCTTTCCCATGCGTTACCCTTTCCTTGCCTTGCGGTTCATTGCCTAGCGTTCGGTGTCGTGCCTTAGACTTGTTCCCCCTTGCCGTGCCGTTCCTTCCGTTACCCTTGCCTTTCCTTGCTTTTCCTTGCCTTCCTTAGCTTCCGTTACTCTTTGCTTGCCTTCCCTGAATTTCCTAGCCTTGCGTTGTCGTGCCTTAGCCTTGCCTCGCCTGACCGTGCTTTCCCATGCGTTACCCTTTCCTTGCCTTGCCGTGCATTGCCTAGCGTGCGTTGTCGTGCCTTAGCCTTGTTACCCCTTGCCGTGCCGTTCCTTCCGTTACCCTTGCCTTCCCTTGCTTTCCCTTGCCTTCCTTGCGTTCCGTTACTCTTGGCTTGCTTTCCGTGCATTGCCTAGCCTTGCGTTGTCATGCCTTAGGCTTGCCTCGCCTGACCGTGCTTTCCCATGCGTTACCCTTTCCTTGCCTTGCCGTGCATTGCCTAGCGTGCGTTGTCGTGCCTTAGCCTTGTTTCCCCTTGCCGTGCCGTTCCTTCCGTTACACTTGCCTTTCTTTGCTTTCCCTTGCCTTCCTTACCTTCCGTTACTCTTTGCTTGCCTTCCGTGCATTGCCTAGCCTTGCGTTGTCGTGCCTAAGCCTTATCTCGCCTGACCGTGCCTTCCTTTGCTTTAAGCTTTCCTTGCATTGTCGTGCATTGCCTAGCCTTGCGTTGTCGTGCATTAGCCTTGCCTAGCCTCACCGTGCCTTGCCTTGCGTTACCCTTTCCTTGCCTTGCCGTGCATTGCCTAGCCGTGCGTTGTCGTGCCTTAGCTTAGTTTCCCCTTGCCGTGGCGTGCCTTTTGTTACACTTGCCTTGACTAGCTTTGACTTGCCTTCCTTTCCTTCCGTTACTCTTTCCTTGCCTTGCCGTGCATTGCCTAGCCTTGCATTGTCGTGCCTTATCCTTGCCTCACCTGACCGTGCCTTCCCCTGCGTTACCATTTCCTTGCCTTGCCGTGCATTGCCTAACCCTGCGTTGCCGTGCCTTAGCCTTGTTACCCCTTGTCGTGCCGTTCCTTCCATTACCCTTGCCTTCCCTTGCTTTCCCATGCCTTCCTTGCGTTCCGTTACTCTTTGCTTGCTTTCCGTGCATTGCCTAGCCTTGCGTTGTCATGCCTTAGCCTTGCATCGCCTGACCGTGCTTTCCCATGCGTTACCCTTTCCTTGCCTTGCCGTGCATTGCCTAGCCTGCGTTGCCGTGCTTTAGCTTTGTTTCCCCTTGCCGTGCCGTTCCTTCCGTTACCCTGGACTTTCCTTCCTTTTCCTTGCCTTGCTTACCTTCCGTTACTCTTTGCTTGCCTTCCCTGAATTTCCTAGCCTTGCGTTGTCGTGCCTTAGACTTATCTCGCCTGACCTTGCCTTCCTTTGCTTTAAGCTTTCCTTGCATTGTCGTGCATCGCCTAGCCTTGCATTTTCGTGCATTAGCCTTGCCTAGCCTCACCGTGCCTTTCCTTGCGTTACCCTTTGCTTGCCTTGGGGTGCATTGCCTAGCGTGCGTTGTCGTGCCTTAGCCTTGTTTCCCCTTGCCATACCGTTCCTTCCGTTACCATTGCCTTTCCTTGCTTTCCCTTGCCTTCCTTACCTTCCGTTACTCTTTGCTTGCCTTCCGTGCATTGCCTAGCCTTGCGTTGTCGTGCGTTAGACTTATCTCGCCTGACCGTGCCTTCCTTTGCTTTAAGCTTTCCTTGCATTGTCGTGCATTGCCTAGCTTTGCGTTGTCGTGCATTAACCTTGCCTAAGCTCACCGTGCCTTGCCTTGCGTTACCCTTTCCTTGCCTTGCCGTGCATTTCCTAGCCGTGTGTTGTCGTGCCTTAGCCTTGTTACCCCTTGCCGTGCCGTTCCTTCCGTTACCCTTGCCTTCCCTTGCTTTCCCTTTAATTCCTTGCATTCCGTTACTCCTTGCTTGCTTTCCGTGCATTGCCTAGCCTTGCGTTGGCTTTCCTTTGCCTTGCCTCGCCTGACCGTGCTTTCCCATGCGTTACCCTTTCCTTGCCTTGCCGTGCATTGCCTAGCGTGCGTTGTCGTACCTTAGCCTTGTTTCCCCTTGCCGTGCCGTTCCTTCCGATACCCTTGCCTTCCCTTGCTTTCCCTTTCCTTCCTTGCATTCCGTTACTCCTTGCTTGCTTTCCGTGCATTGCCTAGCCTTGCGTTGGCTTTCCTTAGCCTTGCCTCGCCTGACCGTGCTTTCCCATGCGTTACCCTTTCCTTGCCTTGCCGTGCATTGCCTAACGTGCGTTGTCGTGCCTTAGCCTTGTTTCCCCTTGCCGTGCCGTTCCTTCCTTTACCCTTGCCTTTCTTTGCTTTCCCTTGCCTTCCTTACCTTCCGTTACTCTTTGCTTGCCTTCCGTGAATTGCCTAGCCTTGCATTGTCGTGCCTTAGCCTTATCTCGCCTGACCGTGCCTTCCTTTGCTTTAAGCATTCCTTGCATTGTCGTGCATTGCCTAGCCTTGCGTTGTCGTGCATTAGCCTTGCCTAGCCTCACCGTGCCTTGCCTTGCGTTACCCTTTCCTTGCCTTGCCGTGCATTTCCTAGCCGTGTGTTGTCGTGCCTTAGCCTTGTTTCCCCTTGCCGTTGCGTGCCTTTTGTTACAGTTGCCTTGCCTGGCTTTGCCTTGCCTTCCTTTCCTTCCGTTACTCTTTCCTTGCCTTGCCGTGCATTGCCTAGCCCTGCGTTTTCGTGCCTTAGCCTTGTTACCCCTTGCCGTTCCGTTCCTTCCGTTACCCTTGCCTTCCCTTGCTTTCCCTTGCCTTCCTTGCCTTCCGTTACTCTTTGCTTGCTTTCCGTGCATTGCCTAGCCTTGCGTTGTCATGCCTTAGGCTTGCCTCGCCTGACCGTGCTTTCCCATGCGTTACCCTTTCCTTGCCTTGCCGTGAATTGCCTAGCGTGCGTTGTCGTGCCTTAGCCTTGTTTCCCCTTGCCGTGCCGTTCCTTCCGTTACACTTGCCTTTCTTTGCTTTCCCTTGCCTTCCTTACCTACCGTTACTCTTTGCTTGCCTTCCGTGCATTGCCTAGCCTTGCGTTGTCGTGCCTTAGCCTTATCTCGCCTAACCGTGCCTTCCTTTGCTTTAAGCTTTCCTTGCATTGTCGTGCATTGCCTAGCCTTGCGTTGTCGTGCATTAGCCTTGCCTAGCCTCACCGTGCCTTGCCTTGCGTTACCCTTTCCTTGCCTTGCCCTGCATTGCCTAGCCGTGCGTTGTCGTGCCTTAGCCTTGATTCCCCTTGCCGTGGCGTGCCTTTTGTTACACTTGCCTTGCCTGGCTTTGCCTTGCCTTCCTTTCCTTCCGTTACTCTTTCCTTGCCTTGCCGTGCATTGCCTAGCCTTGCATTGTCGTGCCTTATCCTTGCCTCGCCTGACCGTGCTTTCCCATGCGTTACCCTTACCTTGCCTTGCCGTGCATTGCCTAGCGTGCGTTGTCGTGCCTTAGCCTTGTTTCCCCTTGCCGTGCCGTTCCTTCCGTTACACTTGCCTTTCCTTGCTTTCCCTTGCCTTCCTTACCTTCCGTTACTCTTTGCTTGCCTTCCGTGCATTGCCTAGCCTTGCGTTGTCGTGCCTTAGCCTTGCCTCGCCTGACCGTGCTTTCCCATGCGTTACCCTTTCCTTGCCTTGCCGTTCATTGCCTAGCGTTCGGTGTCGTGCCTTAGACTTGTTCCCCCTTGCCGTGCCGTTCCTTCCGTTACCCTTGCCTTTCCTTGCTTTTCCTTGCCTTCCTTACCTTCCGTTACTCTTTGCTTGCCTTCCCTGAATTTCCTAGCCTTGCGTTGTCGTGCCTTAGCCTTGCCTCGCCTGACCGTGCTTTCCCATGCGTTACCCTTTCCTTGCCTTGCCGTGCATTGCCTAGCGTGCGTTGTCGTGCCTTAGCCTTGTTACCCCTTGCCGTGCCGTTCCTTCCGTTACCCTTGCCTTCCCTTGCTTTCCCTTGCCTTCCTTGCGTTCCGTTACTCTTTGCTTGCTTTCCGTGCATTGCCTAGCCTTGCGTTGTCATGCTTTAGGCTTGCCTCGCCTGACCGTGCTTTCCCATGCGTTACCCTTTCCTTGCCTTGCCGTGCATTGCCTAGCGTGCGTTGTCGTGCCTTAGCCTTGTTTCCCCTTGCCGTGCCGTTCCTTCCGTTACACTTGCCTTTCTTTGCTTTCCCTTGCCTTCCTTACCTTCCGTTACTCTTTGCTTGCCTTCCGTGCATTGCCTAGCCTTGCGTTGTCGTGCCTTAGCCTTATCTCGCCTGACCGTGCCTTCCTTTGCTTTAAGCTTTCCTTGCATTGTCGTGCATTGCCTAGCCTTGCGTTGTCGTGCATTAGCCTTGCCTAGCCTCACCGTGCCTTGCCTTGCGTTACCCTTTCCTTGCCTTGCCCTGCATTGCCTAGCCGTGCGTTGTCGTGCCTTAGCCTTGATTCCCCTTGCCGTGGCGTGCCTTTTGTTACACTTGCCTTGCCTGGCTTTGCCTTGCCTTCCTTTCCTTCAGTTACTCTTTCCTTGCCTTGCCGTGCATTGCATAGCCTTGCATTGTCGTGCCTTATCCTTGCCTCACCTGACCGTGCCTTCCCCTGCGTTACCCTTTCCTTGCCTTGCCGTGCATTGCCTAGCCCTGCGTTGTCGTGCCTTAGCCTTCTTACCCCTTGCCGTGCCGTTCCTTCCGTTACCCTTGCCTTCACTTGCTTTCCCTTGCCTTCCTTACCTTCCGTTACTCTTTGCTTGCCTTCCGTGCATTGCCTAGCCTTGCGTTGTCGTGCCTTAGCCTTGCCTCGCCTGACCGTGCTTTCCCATGCGTTACCCTTTCCTTGCCTTGCCGTTCATTGCCTAGCGTTCGGTGTCGTGCCTTAGACTTGTTCCCCCTTGTCGTGCCGTTCCTTCCGTTACCCTTGCCTTTCCTTGCTTTTCTTTGCCTTCCTTACCTTCCGTTACTCTTTGCTTGCATTCCCTGAATTTCCTAGTCTTGCGTTGTCGTGCCTTAGCCTTGCCTCGCCTGACCGTGCTTTCCCATGCGTTACCCTTTCCTTGCCTTGCCGTGCATTGCCTAGCGTGCGTTGTCGTGCCTTAGCCTTGTTTCCCCTTGCCGTGGCGTTCCTTCCGTTACACTTGCCTTTCTTTGCTTTCCCTTGCCTTCCTTACCTTCCGTTACTCTTTGCTTGCCTTCCGTGCATTGCCTAGCCTTGCGTTGTCGTGCCTAAGCCTTATCTCGCCTGACCGTGCCTTCCTTTGCTTTAAGCTTTCCTTGCATTCTCGTGCATTGCCTAGCCTTGCGTTGTCGTGCATTAGCCTTGCCTAGCCTCACCGTGCCTTGCCTTGCGTTACCCTTTCCTTGCCTTGCCGTGCATTGCCTAGCCGTGCGTTGTCGTGCCTTAGCCTTGATTCCCCTTGCCGTGGCGTGCCTTTTGTTACACTTGCCTTGCCTGGCTTTGCCTTGCCTTCCTTTCCTTCCGTTACTCTTTCCTTGCCTTGCCGTGCATTGCCTAGCCTTGTATTGTCGTGCCTTATCCTTGCCTCACCTGACCGTGCCTTCCCCTGCCTTACCCTTTCCTTGCATTGCCGTGCATTGCCTAGCCCTGCGTTGTCGTGCCTTAGCCTTGTTTCCCCTTGCCGTGCCGTTCCTTCCGTTACACTTGCCTTTCTTTGCTTTCCCTTGCCTTCCTTACCTTGCGTTACTCTTTCCTTGCCTTGCCGTGCATTGCCTAGCCTTGCATTGTCGTGACTTATCCTTGCCTCACCTGACCGTGCCTTCCCCTGCGTTACCCTTTCCTTGCATTGCCGTGCATTGCCTAGCCCTGCGTTGTCGTGCCTTAGCCTTGTTTCCCCTTGCCGTGCAGTTCCTTCCGTTACCCTTGCCTTTCCTTGCTTTTCCTTGCCTTGCTTACCTTCCGTTACTCTTTGCTTCCCTTCCCTGCATTGCCTAGCCTTGCGTTGTCGTGCCTTAGCCTTATCTCGCCTGACCGTGCCTTCCTTTGCTTTAAGCTTTCCTTGCATTGTCGTGCATTGCCTAGCCTTGCGTTGTCGTGCATTAGCCTTGCCTAGCCTCACCGTGCCTTGCCTTGCGTTACCCTTTCCTTGCCTTGCCGTGCATTGCCTAGCCGTGCGTTGTCGTGCCTTAGCCTTGTTTCCCCTTGCCGTGGCGTGCCTTTTGTTACACTTGCCTTTCCTGGCTTTGACTTGCCTTCCTTTCCTTCCGTTACTCTTTCCTTGCCTTGCCGTGCATTGCCTAGCCTTACATTGTCGTGCCTTATCCTTGCCTCACCTGACCGTGCCTTCCCCTGCGTTACCCTTTCCTTGCCTTGCCGGGCATTGCCTAGCCCTGCGTTGCCGTGCCTTAGCCTTGTTACCCCTTGCCGTGCCGTTCCTTCCGTTACCCTTGCCTTCCCTTGCTTTCCCTTGCCTTCCTTGCGTTCCGTTACTCTTTGCTTGCTTTCCGTGCATTGCCTAGCCTTGCGTTGTCATGCCTTAGCCTTGCATCGCCTGACCGTGCTTTCCCATGCGTTACCCTTTCCTTGCCTTGCCGTGCATTGCCTAGCGTGCGTTGTCGTGCCTTAGCCTTGTTTCCCCTTGCCGTGCCGTTCCTTCCGTTACACTTGCCTTTCCTTCCTTTTCCTTGCCTTGCTTACCTTCCGTTACTCTTTGCTTGCCTTCCCTGAATTTCCTAGCCTTGCGTTGTCGTGCCTTAGCCTTATCTCGCCTGACCTTGCCTTCCTTTGCTTTAAGCTTTCCTTCCATTGTCGTGCATCGCCTAGCCTTGCGTTTTCGTGCATTAGCCTTGCCTAGCCTCACCGTGCCTTTCCTTGCGTTACCCTTTGCTTGCCTTGCCGTGCATTGCCTAGCCGTGCGTTGTCGTGCCTTAGCCTTGTTTCCCCTTGCCGTGCGGTTCCTTCCGTTACACTTGCCTTTCTTTGCTTTCCCTTTCCTTCCTTACCTTCCGTTTCTCTTTGCTTGCCTTTCGTGCATTGCCTAGCCTTGGGTTGTCGTGCCTTAGCCTTGCCTCGCCTGACCGAGCTTTCCCATGCGTTACCCTTTCCTTGCCTTGCCGTGCATTGCCTAGCGTGCGTTGTCGTGCCTTAGCCTTGTTTCCCCTTGCCGTGCCGTTCCTTCCGTTACACTTGCCTTTCTTTGCTTTCCCTTGCCTTCCTTACCTTCCGTTACTCTTTGCTTGCCTTCCGTGCATTGCCTAGCCTTGCGTTGTCGTGCCTAAGCCTTATCTCGCCTGACCGTGACTTCCTTTGCTTTAAGCTTTCCTTGCATTGTCGTGCATTGCCTAGCCTTGCGTTGTCGTGCATTAGCCTTGCCTAGCCTCACCGTGCCTTGCCTTGCGTTACCCTTTCCTTGCCTTGCCGTGCATTGCCTAGCCGTGCGTTGTCGTGCCTTAGCCTTGATTCCCCTTGCCGTGGCGTGCCTTTTGTTACACTTGCCTTGCCTGGCTTTGCCTTGCCTTCCTTTCCTTCCGTTACTCTTTCCTTGCCTTGCCGTGCATTGCCTAGCCTTGCATTGTCGTGCCTTATCCTTGCCTCACCTGACCCTGCCTTCCCCTGCGTTACCCTTTCCTTGCCTTGCCGTGCATTGCCTAGCCCTGGGTTGTCGTGCCGTAGCATTCTTACCCCTTGCCGTGCCGTTCCTTCCGTTACCCTTGCCTTCCCTTGCTTTCCCTTGCCTTCCTTGCGTTCCGTTACTCTTTGCTTGCTTTCTGTGCATTGCGTAGCCTTGCGTTGTCATGAATTAGCCTTGCCTCCCCTGACCGTGATTTCCCATGCGTTACCCTTTCCTTGCCTTGCCGTGCATTGCCTAGCGTGTGTTGTCGTGCCTTACACTTGTTTCCCCTTGCCGTGCCGTTCCTTCCGTTACCATTGCCTTTCCTTGCTTTCCCTTGCCTTCCTTACCTTCCGTTACTCTTTGCTTGCCTTCCCTGCATTGCCTAGCCTTGCGTTGTCGTGCCTTAGCCTTATCTCGCCTGACCGTGCCTTCCTTTGCTTTAAGCTTTCCTTGCATTGTCGTGCATTGCCTAGCCTTGCGTTGTCGTGCATTAGCCTTGCCTAGCCTCACCGTGCCTTGCCTTGCGTTACCCTTTCCTTGCCTTGCCGTGCATTTCCTTCCCGTGTGTTGTCGTGCCTTAGCCTTGTTTCCCCTTGCCGTTGCGTGCCTTTTGTTACACTTGCCTTGCCTGGCTTTGCCTTGCCTTCCTTTCCTTCCGTTACTCTTTGCTTGCCTTGCCGTGCATTGCCTAGCCCTGCGTTGTCGTGCCTTAGCCTTGTTACCCCTTGCCGTGCCGTTCCTTCCGTTACCCTTGCCTTCCCTTGCTTTCCCTTGCCTTCCTTACCTTCCGTTACTCTTTCCTTGCCTTCCGTGCATTGCCTAGCCTTGCGTTGTCGTGCCTTAGCCTTGCCTCGCCTGACCGTGCTTTCCCATGCGTTACCCTTTCCTTGCCTTGCCGTTTATTGCCTAGCGTTCGGTGTCGTGCCTGAGACTTGTTCCCCCTTGCCGTGCCGTTCCTTCCGTTACCCTTGCCTTTCCTTGCTTTTCCTTGCCTTGCTTACATTCCGTGACTCTTTGCTTGCCTTCCCTGAATTGCCTAGCCTTGCGTTGTCGTGCCTTTGCCTTATCTCGCCTGACCTTGCCTTCCTTTGCTTTAAGCTTTCCTTGCATTGTCGTGAATTGCCTAGCCTTGCGTTTTCGTGCATTAGCCTTGTCTAGCCTCACCGTGCCTTGCCTTGCGTTACCCTTTGCTTGCCTTGCCGTGCATTGCCTAGCCGTGCGTTGTCGTGCCTTAGCCTTGCCTCGCATGAACGTGCTTTCCCATGCGTTACCCTTTACTTGCCTTGCCGTGCATTGCCCAGCCTGCGTTGCCGTGCCTTAGCCTTGTTTCCCCTTGCCGTGCAGTTCCTTCCGTTACCCTTGCCTTTCCTTACTTTTCCTTGCCTTGCTTACCTTCCGTTACTCTTTGCTTCCCTTCCCTGCATTGCCTAGCCTTGCGTTGTCGTGCCTTAGCCTTATCTCGCCTGACCGTGCCTTCCTTTGCTTTAAGCTTTCCTTGCATTGTCGTGCATTGCCTAGCCTTACGTTGTCGTGCATTTGCCTTGCCTAGCCTCACCGTGCCTTGCCTTGCGTTACCCTTTCCTTGCCTTGCCGTGCATTGCCTAGCCTTGCATTGTCGTGCCTTATCCTTGCCTCACCTGACCGTGCCTTCCCCTGCGTTACCCTTTCCTTGCCTTGCCGTGCATTGCCTAGCCCTGCGTTGTCGTGCCTTAGCCTTCTTACCCCTTGCCGTGCCGTTCCTTCCGTTACCCTTGCCTTCCCTTGCTTTCCCTTGCCTTCCTTGCGTTCCGTTACTCTTTCCTTGCCTTGCCGTGCATTGCCTAGCCTTGCATTGTCGTGCCTTATCCTTGCCTCACCTGACCGTGCCTTCCCCTGCGTTACCCTTTCCTTGCCTTGCCGTGCATTGCCTAGCCCTGCGTTGTCGTGCCTTAGCCTTCTTACCCCTTGCCGTGCCGTTCCTTCCGTTACCCTTGCCTTCCCTTGCTTTCCCTTGCCTTCCTTGCGTTCCGTTACTCTTTGCTTGCTTTCCGTGCATTGCCTAGCCTTGCGTTGTCATGCCTTAGCCTTGCCTTGCCTGACCGTGCTTTCCCATGCGTTACCCTTTCCTTGCCTTGCCGTGCATTGCCTAGCGTGCGTTGTGGTGCCTTAGACTTGTTTCCCCTTGCCGTGCCGTTCCTTCCGTTACACTTGCCTTTCCTTGCTTTCCCTTGCCTTCCTTACCTTCCGTTACTCTTTGCTTGCCTTCCGTGCATTGCCTAGGCTTGCGTTGTCGTGCCTTAGCCTTGCCTCGCCTGACCGTGCTTTCCCATGCGTTACCCTTTCCTTGCCTTGCCGTTCATTGCCTAGCGTTCGGTGTCGTGCCTTAGACTTGTTCCCCCTTCTCGTGCCGTTCCTTCCGTTACCCTTGCCTTTCCTTGCTTTTCCTTGCCTTCCTTACCTTCCGTTACTCTTTGCTTGCCTTCCCTGAATTTCCTAGTCTTGCGTTGTCGTGCCTTAGCCTTGCCTCGCCTGACCGTGCTTTCCCATGCGTTACCCTTTCCTTGCCTTGCCGTGCATTGCCTAGCGTGCGTTGTCGTGCCTTAGCCTTGTTTCCCCTTGCCGTGCCGTTCCTTCCGTTACACTTGCCTTTCTTTGCTTTCCCTTGCCTTCCTTACCTTCCGTTACTCTTTGCTTGCCTTCCGTGCATTGCCTAGCGTTGCGTTGTCGTGCCTAAGCCTTATCTCGCCTGACCGTGCCTTCCTTTGCTTTAAGCTTTCCTTGCATTTTCGTGCATTGCCTAGACTTGCGTTGTCGTGCATTAGCCTTGCCTAGCCTCACCGTGCCTTGCCTTGCGTTACCCTTTCCTTGCCTTGCCGTGCATTTCCTAGCCGTGTGTTGTCGTGCCTTAGCCTTGTTACCCCTTGCCGTGCCGTTCCTTCCGTTACCCTTGCCTTCCCTTGCTTTCCCTTTCCTTCCTTGCATTCCGTTACTCCTTGCTTGCTTTCCGTGCATTGCCTAGCCTTGCGTTGGCTTTCCTTAGCCTTGCCTCGCCTGACCGTGCTTTCCCATGCGTTACCCTTTCCTTGCCTTGCCGTGCATTGCCTAGCGTGCGTTGTCGTGCCTTAGCCTTGTTTCCCCTTGCCGTGCCGTTCCTTCCCTTACACTTGCCTTTCTTTGCGTTCCCTTGCCTTCCTTACCTTCCGTTACGCTTTGCTTGCCTTCCGTGCATTGCCAAGCCTTGCGTTGTCGTGCCTTAGCCTTGCCTCCCCTGACCGTGCTTTCCCATGCGTTACCCTTTCCTTGCCTTGCCGTGCATTGCCTAGCGTGCGTTGTCGTGCAGTACACTTGTTTCCCCTTGCCGTGCCGTTCCTTCCGTTACCATTGCCTTTCCTTGCTTTCCCTTGCCTTCCTTACCTTCCGTTACTCTTTGCTTGCCTTCCCTGCATTGCCTAGCCTTGCGTTGTCGTGCCTTAGCCTTATCTCGCCTGACCGTGCCTTCCTTTGCTTTAAGCTTTCCTTGCATTGTCGTGCATTGCCTAGCCTTGCGTTGTCGTGCATTAGCCTTGCCTAGCCTCACCGTGCCTTGCCTTGCGTTACCCTTTCCTTGCCTTGCCGTGCATTTCCTTCCCGTGTGTTGTCGTACCTTAGCCTTGTTTCCCCTTGCCGTTGCGTGCCTTTTGTTACACTTGCCTTGCCTGGCTTTGCCTTGCCTTCCTTTCCTTCCGTTACTCTTTGCTTGCCTTGCCGTGCATTGCCTAGCCCTGCGTTGTCGTGCCTTAGCCTTGTTACCCCTTGCCGTGCCGTTCCTTCCGTTACCCTTGCCTTCCCTTGCTTTCCCTTGCCTTCCTTGCGTTCCGTTACTCTTTGCTTGCTTTCCGTGCATTGCCTAGCCTTGCGTTGTCATGCCTTAGCCTTGCCTCGCCTGACCGTGCTTTCCCATGCGTTACCCTTTCCTTGCCTTGCCGTGCATTGCCTAGCGTGCGTTGTCGTGCCTTAGCCTTGTTTCCCCGTGCCGTGCCGTTCCTTCCGTTACACTTGCCTTTCCTTGCTTTCCCTTGCCTTCCTTACCTTCCGTTACTCTTTCCTTGCCTTCCGTGCATTGCCTAGCCTTGCGTTGTCGTGCCTTAGCCTTGCCTCGCCTGACCGTGCTTTCCCATGCGTTACCCTTTCCTTGCCTTGCCGTTCATTGCCTAGCGTTCGGTGTCGTGCCTGAGACTTGTTCCCCCTTGCCGTGCCGTTCCTTCCGTTACCCTTGCCTTTCCTTGCTTTTCCTTGCCTTGCTTACCTTCCGTTACTCTTTGCTTCCCTTCCCTGAATTGCCTAGCCTTGCGTTGTCGTGTCTTTGCCTTATCTCGCCTGACCTTGCCTTCCTTTGCTTTAAGCTTTCCTTGCATTGTCGTGCATTGCCTAGCCTTGCGTTTTCGTGCATTAGCCTTGTCTAGCCTCACCGTGCCTTGCCTTGCGTTACCCTTTCCTTGCCTTGCCGTGCATTGCCTAGCCGTGCGTTGTCGTGCCTTAGCCTTGTTTCCCCTTGCCGTGCAGTTCCTTCCGTTACACTTGCCTTTCTTTGCTTTCCCTTGCCTTCCTTACCTTCCGTTACTCTTTGCTTGCCTTCCGTGCATTGCCTAGCCTTGCGTTGTCGTGCCTTAGCCTTGCCTCGCATGAACGTGCTTTCCCATGCGTTACCCTTTACTTGCCTTGCCGTGCATTGCCCAGCCTGCGTTGCCGTGCCTTAGCCTTGTTTCCCCTTGCCGTGCAGTTCCTTCCGTTACCCTTGCCTTTCCTTACTTTTCCTTGCCTTGCTTACCTTCCGTTACTCTTTGCTTCCCTTCCTTGCATTGCCTAGCCTTGCGTTGTCGTGACTTAGCCTTATCTCGCCTGACCGTGCCTTCCTTTGCTTTAAGCTTTCCTTGCATTGTCGTGCATTGCCTAGCCTTACGTTGTCGTGCATTAGCCTTGCCTAGCCTCACCGTGCCTTGCCTTGCGTTACCCATTCCTTGCCTTGCCGTGCATTGCCTAGCCTTGCATTTTCGTGCCTTATCCTTGCCTCACCTGACCGTGCCTTCCCCTGCGTTACCCTTTCCTTGCCTTGCCGTGCATTGCCTAGCCCTGCGTTGTCGTGCCTTAGCCTTCTTACCCCTTGCCGTGCCGTTCCTTCCGTTACCCTTGCCTTCCCTTGCTTTCCCTTGCCTTCCTTGCGTTCCGTTAGTCTTTGCTTGCTTTCCGTGCATTGCCTAGCCTTGCGTTGTCATGCCTTAGCCTTGCCTCGCCTGACCGTGCTTTCCCATGCGTTACCCTTTCCTTGCCTTGCCGTGCATTGCCTAGCGTGCGTTGTCGTGCCTTAGACTTGTTTCCCCTTGCCGTGCCGTTCCTTCCGTTACACTTGCCTTTCCTTGCTTTCCCTTGCCTTCCTTACCTTCCGTTACTCTTTGCTTGCCTTCCGTGCATTGCCTAGCCTTGCGTTGTCGTGCCTTAGCCTTGCCTCGCCTGACCGTGCTTTCCCATGCGTTACCCTTTCCTTGCCTTGCCGTTCATTGCCTAGCTTTCGGTGTCGTGCCTTAGACTTGTTCCCTCTTGTCGTGCCGTTCCTTCCGTTACCCTTGCCTTTCCTTGCTTTCCCTTGCCTTCCTTACCTTCCGTTACTCTTTGCTTGCCTTCCCTGAATTTCCTAGTCTTGCGTTGTCGTGCCTTAGCCTTGCCTCGCCTGACCGTGCTTTCCCATGCGTTACCCTTTCCTTGCCTTGCCGTGCATTGCCTAGCGTGCGTTGTCGTGCCTTAGCCTTGTTTCCCCTTGCCGTGCCGTTCCTTCCGTTACACTTGCCTTTCTTTGCTTTCCCTTGCCTTCCTTACCTTCCGTTACTCTTTGCTTGCCTTCCGTGCATTGCCTAGCCTTGCGTTGTCGTGCCTAAGCCTTATCTCGCCTGACCGTGCCTTCCTTTGCTTTAAGCTTTCCTTGCATTGTCGTGCATTGCTTAGCCTTGCGTTGTCGTGCATTAGCCTTGCCTAGCCTCACCGTGCCTTGCCTTGCGTTACCCTTTCCTTGCCTTGCCGTGCATTGCCTAGCCGTGCGTTGTCGTGCCTTAGCCTTGATTCCCCTTGCCGTGGCGTGCCTTTTGTTACACTTGCCTTGCCTGGCTTTGCCTTGCCTTCCTTTCCTTCCGTTACTCTTTCCTTGCCTTGCCGTGCATTGCCTAGCCTTGCATTGTCGTGCCTTATCCTTGCCTCACCTGACCGTGCCTTCCCCTGCGTTACCCTTTCCTTGCATTGCCGTGCATTGCCTAGCCCTGCGTTGTCGTGCCTTAGCCTTGTTTCCCCTTGCCGTGCCGTTCCTTCCGTTACACTTGCCTTTCATTGCTTTCCCTTGCCTTCCTTACCTTCCGTTACTCTTTGCTTGCCTTCCGTGCATTGCCTAGCCTTGCATTGTCGTGCCTTATCCTTGCCTCACCTGACCGTGCCTTCCCCTGCGTTACCCTTTCCTTGCATTGCCGTGCATTGCCTAGCCCTGCGTTGTCGTGCCTTAGCCTTGGTTCCCCTTGCCGTGCAGTTCCTTCCGTTACCCTTGCCTTTCCTTGCTTTTCCTTGCCTTGCTTACCTTCCGTTACTCTTTGCTTCCCTTCCCTGCATTGCCTAGCCTTGCGTTGTCGTGCCTTAGCCTTATCTCGCCTGACCGTGCCTTCCTTTGCTTTAAGCTTTCCTTGCATTGTCGTGCATTGCCTAGCCTTGCGTTGTCGTGCATTAGCCTTGCCTAGCCTCACCGTGCCTTCCCTTGCGTTACCCTTTCCTTGCCTTGCCGTGCATTGCCTAGCCGTGCGTTGTCGTGCCTTAGCCTTGTTTCCCCTTGTCGTGGCGTGCCTTTTGTTACACTTGCCTTTCCTGGCTTTGACTTGCCTTCCTTTCCTTCCGTTACTCTTTCCTTGCCTTGCCGTGCATTGCCTAGCCTTACATTGTCGTGCCTTATCCTTGCCTCACCTGACCGTGCCTTCCCCTGCGTTACCCTTTCCTTGCCTTGCCGGGCATTGCCTAGCCCTGCGTTGCCGTGCCTTAGCCTTGTTACCCCTTGCCGTGCCGTTCCTTCCGTTACCCTTGCCTTCCCTTGCTTTCCCTTGCCTTCCTTGCGTTCCGTTACTCTTTGCTTGCCTTCCGTGCATTGCCTAGCCTTGCGTTGTCGTGCCTTAGCCTTGCCTCGCCTGACCGTGCTTTCAAATGCGTTACCCTTTCCTTGCCTTGCCGTGCATTGCCTAGCGTGCGTTGTCGTGCCTTAGCCTTGTTTCCCCGTGCCGTGCCGTTCCTTCCGTTACACTTGCCTTTCCTTGCTTTCCCTTGCCTTCCTTACCTTCCGTTACTCTTTGCTTGCCTTCCGTGCATTGCCTAGCCTTGCGTTGTCGTGCCTTAGCCTTGCCTCGCATGAACGTGCTTTCCCATGCGTTACCCTTTACTTGCCTTGCCGTGCATTGCCTAGCCTGCGTTGTCGTGCCTTAGCCTTGTTTCCCCTTGCCGTGCAGTTCCTTCCGTTACCCTTGCCTTTCCTTGCTTTTCCTTGCCTTGCTTACCTTCCGTTACTCTTTGCTTCCCTTCCCTGCATTGCCTAGCCTTGCGTTGTCGTGACTTAGCCTTATCTCGCCTGACCGTGCCTTCCTTTGCTTTAAGCTTTCCTTGCATTGTCGTGCATTGCCTAGCCTTGCGTTGTCGTGCATTAGCCTTGCCTAGCCTCACCGTGCCTTGCCTTGCGTTACCCTTTCCTTGCCTTGCCGTGCATTGCCTAGCCGTGCGTTGTCGTGCCTTATCCTTGCCTTGACCGTGCCTTCCCCTGCGTTACCCTTTCCCCTTGCCGTGCATTGCCTTGCGTTGTCGTGTTACACTTGCCGTTACCCTTGCCTTCCCTTGCTTTCCCTTGCCTTCCTTGCCTTCCGTTACTCTTTGCTTGCCTTCCGTGCATTGCCTAGCCTTGCGTTGTCGTGCCTTAGCCTTGCCTCGCCTGACCGTGCTTTCCCATGCGTTACCCTTTCCTTGCCTTGCCGTGCATTGCCTAGCGTGCGTTGTCGTGCCTTAGCCTTGTTTCCCCTTGCCGTGCCGTTCCTTCCGTTACCCTTGCCTTTCCTTGCTTTCCCTTGCCTTCCTTACCTTCCGTTACTCTTTGCTTGCCTTCCGTGCATTGCCTAGCCTTGCGTTGTCGTGCCTTAGCCTTGCCTCGCCTGACCGTGCTTTCCCATGCGTTACCCTTTCCTTGCCTTGCCGTGCATTGCCTAGCCTTGCGTTGTCGTGCCTTAGCCTTGTTTCCCCTTGCCGTGCCGTTCCTTCCGTTACCTTGCCTTTCCTTGCTTTCCCTTGCCTTCCTTACCTTCCGTTACTCTTTGCTTGCCTTCCGTGCATTGCCTAGTCTTGCGTTGTCGTGCCTTAGCCTTGCCTCGCCTGACCGTGCTTTCCCATGCGTTACCCTTTCCTTGCCTTGCCGTGCATTGCCTAGCGTGCGTTGTCGTGCCTTAGCCTTGTTTCCCCTTGCCGTGCCGTTCCTTCCGTTACCCTGGCCTTTCCTTCCTTTTCCTTGCCTTGCTTACCTTCCGTTACTCTTTGTTTGCCTTCCCTGAATTTCCTAGCCTTGCGTTGTCGTGCCTTAGCCTTATCTCGCCTGACCTTGCCTTCCTTTGCTTTAAGCTTTCCTTGCATTGTCGTGCATCGCCTAGCCTTGCGTTTTCGTGCATTAGCCTTGCCTAGCCTCACCGTGCCTTGCCTTGCGTTACCCTTTGCTTGCCTTGCCGTGCATTGCCTAGCCGTGCGTTGTCGTGCCTTAGCCTTGTTTCCCCTTGCCGTGCAGTTCCTTCCGTTACACTTGCCTTTCTTTGCTTTCCCTTGCCTTCCTTACCTTCCGTTACTCTTTGCTTGCCTTCCGTGCATTGCCTAGCCTTGCGTTGTCGTGCCTTAGCCTTGCCTCGCCTGAACGTGCTTTCCCCTTGCCGTGCAGTTCCTAGCCGTGCGTTGTCGTGCCTTAGCCTTGTTTCCCCTTGCCGTGCCGTTCCTTCCGTTACACTTGCCTTTCATTGCTTTCCCTTGCCTTCCTTACCTTGCGTTACTCTTTCCTTGCCTTGCCGTGCATTGCCTAGCCTTGCATTGTCGTGCCTTATCCTTGCCTCACCTGACCGTGCCTTCCCCTGCGTTACCCTTTCCTTGCATTGCCGTGCATTGCCTAGCCCTGCGTTGTCGTGCCTTAGCCTTGGTTCCCCTTGCCGTGCAGTTCCTTCCGTTACCCTTGCCTTTCCTTGCTTTTCCTTGCCTTGCTTACCTTCCGTTACTCTTTGCTTCCCTTCCCTGCATTGCCTAGCCTTGCGTTGTCGTGCCTTAGCCTTATCTCGCCTGACCGTGCCTTCCTTTGCTTTAAGCTTTCCTTGCATTGTCGTGCATTGCCTAGCCTTGCGTTGTCGTGCATTAGCCTTGCCTAGCCTCACCGTGCCTTCCCTTGCGTTACCCTTTCCTTGCCTTGCCGTGCATTGCCTAGCCGTGCGTTGTCGTGCCTTAGCCTTGTTTCCCCTTGTCGTGGCGTGCCTTTTGTTACACTTGCCTTTCCTGGCTTTGACTTGCCTTCCTTTCCTTCCGTTACTCTTTCCTTGCCTTGCCGTGCATTGCCTAGCCTTACATTGTCGTGCCTTATCCTTGCCTCACCTGACCGTGCCTTCCCCTGCGTTACCCTTTCCTTGCCTTGCCGGGCATTGCCTAGCCCTGCGTTGCCGTGCCTTAGCATTGTTACCCCTTGCCGTGCCGTTCCTTCCGTTACCCTTGCCTTCCCTTGCTTTCCCTTGCCTTCCTTGCGTTCCGTTACTCTTTGCTTGCCTTCCGTGCATTGCCTAGCCTTGCGTTGTCGTGCCTTAGCGTTGCCTCGCCTGACCGTGCTTTCAAATGCGTTACCCTTTCCTTGCCTTGCCGTTCATTGCCTAGCGTTCGGTGTCGTGCCTTAGACTTGTTTCCCCTTGCCGTTCCGTTCCTTCCGTTACCCTGGCCTTTCCTTCCTTTTCCTTGCCTTGCTTACCTTCCGTTACTCTTTGCTTGCCTTCCCTGAATTTCCTAGCCTTGCGTTGTCGTGCCTTAGCCTTATCTCGCCTGACCTTGCCTTCCTTTGCTTTAAGCTTTCCTTGCATTGTCGTGCATCGCCTAGCCTTGCGTTTTCGTGCATTAGCCTTGCCTAGCCTCACCGTGCCTTTCCTTGCGTTACCCTTTGCTTGCCTTGCCGTGCATTGCCTAGCCGTGCGTTGTCGTGCCTTAGCCTTGTTTCCCCTTGCCGTGCGGTTCCTTCCGTTACACTTGCCTTTCTTTGCTTTCCCTTTCCTTCCTTACCTTCCGTTTCTCTTTGCTTGCCTTTCGTGCATTGCCTAGCCTTGGGTTGTCGTGCCTTAGCCTTGCCTCGCCTGACCGAGCTTTCCCATGCGTTACCCTTTCCTTGCCTTGCCGTGCATTGCCTAGCGTGCGTTGTCGTGCCTTAGCCTTGTTTCCCCTTGCCGTGCCCTTCCTTCCGTTACCATTGCCTTTCCTTGCTTTCCCTTGCCTTCCTTACCTTCCGTTACTCTTTGCTTGCCTTCCGTGCATTGCCTAGCCTTGCGTTGTCGTGCCTTAGCCTTATCTCGCCTGACCGTGCCTTCCTTTGCTTTAAGCTTTTCTTGCATTGTCGTGCATTGCCTAGCCTTGCGTTGTCGTGCATTAACCTTGCCTAGCCTCACCGTGCCTTGCCTTGCGTTACCCTTTCCTTGCCTTGCCGTGCATTTCCTAGCCGTGTGTTGTCGTGCCTTAGCCTTGTTACCCCTTGCCGTGCCGTTCCTTCCGTTACCCTTGCCTTCCCTTGCTTTCCCTTTCCTTCCTTGCATTCCGTTACTCCTTGCTTGCTTTCCGTGCATTGCCTAGCCTTGCGTTGGCTTTCCTTAGCCTTGCCTCGCCTGACCGTGCTTTCCCATGCGTTACCCTTTCCTTGCCTTGCCGTGCATTGCCTAGCGTGCATTGTCGTGCCTTAGCCTTGTTTCCCCTTGCCGTGCCGTTCCTTCCGTTACACTTGCCTTCCCTTGCTTTCCCTTGCCTTCCTTGCGTTCCGTTACTCTTTGCTTGCTTTCCGTGCATTGCCTAGCCTTGCGTTGTCATGCCTTAGGCTTGCCTCGCCTGACCGTGCTTTCCCATGCGTTACCCTTTCCTTGCCTTGCCGTGCATTGCCTAGCGTGCGTTGTCGTGCCTTAGCCTTGTTTCCCCTTGCCGTGCCGTTCCTTCCGTTACACTTGCCTTTCTTTGCTTTCCCTTGCCTTCCTTACCTTCCGTTACTCTTTGCTTCCCTTCCCTGCATTGCCTAGCCTTGCGTTGTCGTGCCTAAGCCTTATCTCGCCTGACCGTGCCTTCCTTTGCTTTAAGCTTTCCTTGCATTGTCGTGCATTGCCTAGCCTTGCGTTGTCGTGCATTAGCCTTGCCTAGCCTCACCGTGCCTTGCCTTGCGTTACCCTTTCCTTGCCTTGCCGTGCATTGCCTAGCCGTGCGTTGTCGTGCCTTAGCCTTGATTCCCCTTGCCGTGGCGTGCCTTTTGTTACACTTGCCTTGCCTGGCTTTGCCTTGCCTTCCTTTCCTTCCGTTACTCTTTCCTTGCCTTGCCGTGCATTGCCTAGCCTTGCATTGTCGTGCCTTATCCTTGCCTCACCTGACCCTGCCTTCCCCTGCGTTACCCTTTCCTTGCCTTGCCGTGCATTGCCTAGCCCTGGGTTGTCGTGCCTTAGCCTTCTTACCCCTTGCCGTGCCTTTCCTTCCGTTACCCTTGCCTTCCCTTGCTTTCCCTTGCCTTCCTTGCGTTCCGTTACTCTTTGCTTGCTTTCTGAGCATTGCCTAGCCTTGCGTTGTCATGCCTTAGCCTTGCCTCGCCTGACCGTGCTTTCCCATGCGTTACTCTTTCCTTGCCTTGTCGTTCATTGCCTAGCGTTCGGTGTCGTGCCTTAGACTTGTTCCCCCTTGCCGTGCCGTTCCTTCCGTTACCCTTGCCTTTCCTTGCTTTTCCTTGCCTTCCTCACCTTCCGTTACTCTTTGCTTGCCTTCCCTGAATTGCCTAGCCTTGCGTTGTCGTGCCTTTGCCTTATCTCGCCTGACCTTGCCTTCCTTTGCTTTAAGCTTTCCTTGCATTGTCGTGCATTGCCTAGCATTGCGTTTCCGTGCATTAGCCTTGCCTAGCCTCACCGTGCCTTGCCTTGCGTTACCCTTTGCTTGCCTTGCCGTGCATTGCCTAGCCGTGCGTTGTCGTGCCTTAGCCTTGTTTCCCCTTGCCGTGCCGTTCCTTCCGTTACACTTGCCTTTCTTTGCTTTCCCTTGCCTTACTTACCTTCCGTTACTCTTTGCTTGCCTTCCGTGCATTGCCTAGCCTTGCGTTGTCGTGCCTTAGCCTAGCCTCCCCTGAACGTGCTTTCCCATGCGTTACCCTTTCCTTGCCTTGCCGTGCATTGCCCAGCCTGCGTTGCCGTGCCTTAACCTTGTTTCCCCTTGCCGTGCAGTTCCTTCCGTTACCCTTGCCTTTCCTTGCTTTTCCTTGCCTTGCTTACCTTCCGTTACTCTTTGCTTCCCTTCCCTGCATTGCCTAGCCTTGCGTTGTCGTGCCTTAGCCTTATCTCGCCTGACCGTGCCTTCCTTTGCTTTAAGCTTTCCTTGCATTGTCGTGCATTGCCTAGCCTTGCGTTGTCGTGCATTAGCCTTGCCTAGCCTCACCGTGCCTTGCCTTGCGTTACCCTTTCCTTGCCTTGCCGTGCATTGCCTAGCCGTGCGTTGTCGTGCCTTAGCCTTGTTTCCCCTTGCCGTGGCGTGCCTTTTGTTACACTTGCCTTTCCTGGCTTTGACTTGCCTTCCTTTCCTTCCGTTACTCTTTCCTTGCCTTGCCGTGCATTGCCTAGCCTTGCATTGTCGTGCCTTATCCTTGGCTCACCTGACCGTGCTTTCCCCTGCGTTACCCTTTCCTTGCCTTGCCGGGCATTGCCTAGCCCTGCGTTGCCGTGCCTTAGCCTTGTTACCCCTTGCCGTGCCGTTCCTTCCGTTACCCTTGCCTTCCCTTGCTTTCCCTTTCCTTCCTTGCATTCCGTTACTCCTTGCTTGCTTTCCGTGCATTGCCTAGCCTTGCGTTGGCTTTCCTTAGCCTTGCCTCGCCTGACCGTGCTTTCCCATGCGTTACCCTTTCCTTGCCTTGCCGTGCATTGCCTAGCGTGCGTTGTCGTGCCTTAGACTTGTTTCCCCTTGCCGTGCCGTTCCTTCCGTTACCATTGCCTTTCCTTGCTTTCCCTTGCCTTCCTTACCTTCCATTACTCTTTGCTTGCCTTCCCTGCATTGCCTAGCCTTGCGTTGTCGTGCCTTAGCCTTATCTCGCCTGACCGTGCCTTCCTTTGCTTTAAGCTTTCCTTGCATTGTCGTGCATTGCCTAGCCTTGCGTTGTCGTGCATTAGCCTTGCCTAGCCCCACCGTGCCTTGCCTTGCGTTACCCTTTCCTTGCCTAGCCGTGCATTTCCTTCCCGTGTGTTGTCGTGCCGTAGCCTTGTTTCCCCTTGCCGTTGCGTGCCTTTTGTTACACTTGCCTTGCCTGGCTTTGCCTTGCCTTCCTTTCCTTCCGTTACTCTTTGCTTGCCTTGCCGTGCATTGCCTAGCCCTGCGTTGTCGTGCCTTAGCCTTGTTACCCCCTTGCCGTGCCGTTCCTTCCGTTACCCTTGCCTTCCCTTGCTTTCCCTTGCCTTCCTTGCCTTCCGTTACTCTTTGCTTGCCTTCCGTGCATTGCCTAGCCTTGCGTTGTCGTGCCTAAGCCTTATCTCGCCTGACCGTGCCTTCCTTTGCTTTAAGCTTTCCTTGCATTGTCGTGCATTGCCTAGCCTTGCGTTGTCGTGCATTAGCCTTGCCTCGCCTCACCGTGCCTTGCCTTGCGTTACCCTTTCCTTGCCTTGCCGTGCATTGCCTAGCCGTGCGTTGTCGTGCCTTAGCCTTGATTCCCCTTGCCGTGGCGTGCCTTTTGTTACACTTGCCTTGCCTGGCTTTGCCTTGCCTTCCTTTCCTTCCGTTACTCTTTCCTTGCCTTGCCGTGCATTGCCTAGCCTTGCATTGTCGTGCCTTATCCTTGCCTCACCTGACCCTGCCTTCCCCTGCGTTACCCTTTCCTTGCCTTGCCGTGCATTGCCTAGCCCTGGGTTGTCGTGCCTTAGCCTTCTTACCCCTTGCCGTGCCTTTCCTTCCGTTACCCTTGCCTTCCCTTGCTTTCCCTTGCCTTCCTTGCGTTCCGTTACTCTTTGCTTGCTTTCTGAGCATTGCCTAGCCTTGCGTTGTCATGCCTTAGCCTTGCCTCGCCTGACCGTGCTTTCCCATGCGTTACTCTTTCCTTGCCTTGTCGTTCATTGCCTAGCGTTCGGTGTCGTGCCTTAGACTTGTTTCCCCCTTGCCGTGCCGTTCCTTCCGTTACCCTTGCCTTTCCTTGCTTTTCCTTGCCTTCCTCACCTTCCGTTACTCTTTGCTTGCCTTCCCTGAATTGCCTAGCCTTGCGTTGTCGTGCCTTTGCCTTATCTCGCCTGACCTTGCCTTCCTTTGCTTTAAGCTTTCCTTGCATTGTCGTGCATTGCCTAGCATTGCGTTTCCGTGCATTAGCCTTGCCTAGCCTCACCGTGCCTTGCCTTGCGTTACCCTTTGCTTGCCTTGCCGTGCATTGCCTAGCCGTGCGTTGTCGTGCCTTAGCCTTGTTTCCCCTTGCCGTGCCGTTCCTTCCGTTACACTTGCCTTTCTTTGCTTTCCCTTGCCTTACTTACCTTCCGTTACTCTTTGCTTGCCTTCCGTGCATTGCCTAGCCTTGCGTTGTCGTGCCTTAGCCTAGCCTCCCCTGAACGTGCTTTCCCATGCGTTACCCTTTCCTTGCCTTGCCGTGCATTGCCCAGCCTGCGTTGCCGTGCCTTAACCTTGTTTCCCCTTGCCGTGCAGTTCCTTCCGTTACCCTTGCCTTTCCTTGCTTTTCCTTGCCTTGCTTACCTTCCGTTACTCTTTGCTTCCCTTCCCTGCATTGCCTAGCCTTGCGTTGTCGTGCCTTAGCCTTATCTCGCCTGACCGTGCCTTCCTTTGCTTTAAGCTTTCCTTGCATTGTCGTGCATTGCCTAGCCTTGCGTTGTCGTGCATTAGCCTTGCCTAGCCTCACCGTGCCTTGCCTTGCGTTACCCTTTCCTTGCCTTGCCGTGCATTGCCTAGCCGTGCGTTGTCGTGCCTTAGCCTTGTTTCCCCTTGCCGTGGCGTGCCTTTTGTTACACTTGCCTTTCCTGGCTTTGACTTGCCTTCCTTTCCTTCCGTTACTCTTTCCTTGCCTTGCCGTGCATTGCCTAGCCTTGCATTGTCGTGCCTTATCCTTGGCTCACCTGACCGTGCTTTCCCCTGCGTTACCCTTTCCTTGCCTTGCGGGGCATTGCCTAGCCCTGCGTTGCCGTGCCTTAGCCTTGTTTCCCCTTGCCGTTGCGTGCCTTTTGTTACACTTGCCTTGCCTGGCTTTGCCTTGCCTTCCTTTCCTTCCGTTACTCTTTGCTTGCCTTGCCGTGCATTGCCTAGCCCTGCGTTGTCGTGCCTTAGCCTTGTTACCCCTTGCCGTGCCGTTCCTTCCGTTACCCTTGCCTTCCCTTGCTTTCCCTTGCCTTCCTTGCCTTCCGTTACACTTTGCTTGCTTTCCGTGCATTGCCTAGCCTTGCGTTGTCATGCCTTAGCCTTGCCTCGCCTGACCGTGCTTTCCCATGCGTTACCCTTTCCTTGCCTTGCCGTTCATTGCCTAGCATTCGGTGTCGTGCCTGAGACTTGTTCCCCCTTGCCGTGCCGTTCCTTCCGTTACCCTTGCCTTTCCTTGCTTTTCCTTGCCTTGCTTACCTTCCGTTACTCTTTGCTTGCCTTCCCTGAATTGCCTAGCCTTGCGTTGTCGTGCCTTTGCCTTATCTCGCCTGACCTTGCCTTCCTTTGCTTTAAGCTTTCCTTGCATTGTCGTGCATTGCCTATCCTTGCGTTTTCGTGCATTAGCCTTGTCTAGCCTCACCGTGCCTTGCCTTGCGTTACCCTTTGCTTGCCTTGCCGTGCATTGCCTAGCCGTGCGTTGTCGTGCCTTAGCCTTGTTTCCCCCTTGCCGTGCAGTTCCTTCCGTTACACTTGCCTTTCTTTGCTTTCCCTTGCCTTCCTTACCTTCCGTTACTCTTTGCTTGCCTTCCGTGCATTGCCTAGCCTTGCGTTGTCGTGCCTTAGCCTTGCCTCGCCTGAACGTGCTTTCCCATGCGTTACCCTTTACTTGCCTTGCCGTGCATTGCCCAGCCTGCGTTGCCGTGCCTTAGCCTTGTTTCCCCTTGCCGTGCAGTTCCTTCCGTTACCATTGCCTTTCCTTGCTTTTCCTTGCCTTGCTTACCTTCCGTTACTCTTTGCTTCCCTTCCCTGCATTGCCTAGCCTTGCGTTGTCGTGCCTTAGCCTTATCTCGCCTGACCGTGCCTTCCTTTGCTTTAAGCTTTCCTTGCATTGTCGTGCATTGCCTAGCCTTGCGTTGTCGTGCATTAGCCTTGCCTAGCCTCACCGTGCCTTGCCTTGCGTTACCCTTTCCTTGCCTTGCCGTGCATTGCCTAGCGTGCGTTGTCGTGCCTTAGCCTTGTTACCCCTTGCCGTGCCGTTCCTTCCGTTACCCTTGCCTTCCCTTGCTTTCCCTTGCCTTCCTTGCGTTCCGTTACTCTTTGCTTGCTTCCGTGCATTGCCTAGCCTTGCGTTGTCATGCCTTAGGCTTGCCTCGCCTGACCGTGCTTTCCCATGCGTTACCCTTTCCTTGCCTTGCCGTTCATTGCCTAGCGTTCGGTGTCGTGCCTTAGACTTGTTCCCCCTTGTCGTGCCGTTCCTTCCGTTACCCTTGCCTTTCCTTGCTTTTCCTTGCCTTCCTTACCTTCCGTTACTCTTTGCTTGCCTTCCCTGAATTTCCTAGTCTTGCGTTGTCGTGCCTTAGCCTTGCCTCGCCTGACCGTGCTTTCCCATGCGTTACCCTTTCCTTGCCTTGCCGTGCATTGCCTAGCGTGCGTTGTCGTGCCTTAGCCTTGTTTCCCCTTGCCGTGCCGTTCCTTCCGTTACACTTGCCTTTCTTTGCTTTCCCTTGCCTTCCTTACCTTCCGTTACTCTTTGCTTGCCTTCCGTGCATTGCCTAGCCTTGCGTTGTCGTGCCTAAGCCTTATCTCGCCTGACCGTGCCTTCCTTTGCTTTAAGCTTTCCTTGCATTGTCGTGCATTGCCTAGCCTTGCGTTGTCGTGCATTAGCCTTGCCTAGCCTCACCGTGCCTTGCCTTGCGTTACCCTTTCCTTGCCTTGCCGTGCATTGCCTAGCCGTGCGTTGTCGTGCCTTAGCCTTGATTCCCCTTGCCGTGGCGTGCCTTTTGTTACACTTGCCTTGCCTGGCTTTGCCTTGCCTTCCTTTCCTTCCGTTACTCTTTCCTTGCCTTGCCGTGCATTGCCTAGCCTTGCATTGTCGTGCCTTATCCTTGCCTCACCTGACCGTGCCTTCCCCTGCGTTACCCTTTCCTTGCATTGCCGTGCATTGCCTAGCCCTGCGTTGTCGTGCCTTAGCCTTGTTTCCCCTTGCCGTGCCGTTCCTTCCGTTACACTTGCCTTTCTTTGCTTTCCCTTGCCTTCCTTACCTTGCGTTACTCTTTCCTTGCCTTGCCGTGCATTGCCTAGCCTTGCATTGTTGTGCCTTATCCTTGCCTCACCTGACCGTGCCTTCCCCTGCGTTACCCTTTCCTTGCATTGCCGTGCATTGCCTAGCCCTGCGTTGTCGTGCCTTAGCCTTGTTTCCCCTTGCCGTGCAGTTCCTTCCGTTACCCTTACCTTTCCTTGCTTTTCCTTGCCTTGCTTACCTTCCGTTACTCTTTGCTTCCCTTCCCTGCATTGCCTAGCCTTGCGTTGTCGTGCCTTAGCCTTATCTCGCCTGACCGTGCCTTCCTTTGCTTTAAGCTTTCCTTGCATTGTCGTGCATTGCCTAGCCTTGCGTTGTCGTGCATTAGCCTTGCCTAGCCTCACCGTGCCTTGCCTTGCGTTACCCTTTCCTTGCCTTGCCGTGCATTGCCTAGCCGTGCGTTGTCGTGCCTTAGCCTTGTTTCCCCTTGCCGTGGCGTGCCTTTTGTTACACTTGCCTTTCCTGGCTTTGACTTGCCTTCCTTTCCTTCCGTTACTCTTTGCTTGCCTTGCCGTGCATTGCCTAGCCTTGCGTTGTCGTGCCTTATCCTTGCCTCACCTGACCGTGCCTTCCCCTGCGTTACCCTTTCCTTGCCTTGCCGGGCATTGCCTAGCCCTGCGTTGCCGTGCCTTAGCCTTGTTACTTGTTCCCCCTTGCCGTGCCGTTCCTTCCGTTACCCTTGCCTTCCCTTGCTTTCCCTTTCCTTGCTTGCATTCCGTTACTCCTTGCTTGCTTTCCGTGCATTGCCTAGCCTTGCGTTGGCTTTCCTTAGCCTTGCCTCGCCTGACCGTGCCTTGCCTTGCGTTACCCTTTCCTTGCCTTGCCGTGCATTGCCTAGCGTGCGTTGTCGTGCCTTAGCCTTGTTTCCCCTTGCCGTGCCGTTCCTTCCGTTACACTTGCCTTTCTTTGCTTTCCCTTGCCTTCCTTACCTTCCGTTACTCTTTGCTTGCCTTCCGTGCATTGCCTAGCCTTGCGTTGTCGTGCCTTAGCCTTGCCTCGCCTGACCGTGCTTTCCCATGCGTTACCCTTTCCTTGCCTTGCCGTGCATTGCCTAGCGTGCGTTGTCGTGCCTTAGCACTTGTTTCCCCTTGCCGTGCCGTTCCTTCCGTTACCATTGCCTTTCCTTGCTTTCCCTTGCCTTCCTTACCTTCCGTTACTCTTTGCTTGCCTTCCCTGCATTGCCTAGCCTTGCGTTGTCGTGCCTTAGCCTTATCTCGCCTGACCGTGCCTTCCTTTGCTTTAAGCTTTCCTTGCATTGTCGTGCATTGCCTAGCCTTGCGTTGTCGTGCATTAGCCTTGCCTAGCCTCACCGTGCCTTGCCTTGCGTTACCCTTTCCTTGCCTTGCCGTGCATTTCCTTCCCGTGTGTTGTCGTACCTTAGCCTTGTTTCCCCTTGCCGTTGCGTGCCTTTTGTTACACTTGCCTTGCCTGGCTTTGCCTTGCCTTCCTTTCCTTCCGTTACTCTTTGCTTGCCTTGCCGTGCATTGCCTAGCCCTGCGTTGTCGTGCCTTAGCCTTGTTACCCCTTGCCGTGCCGTTCCTTCCGTTACCCTTGCCTTCCCTTGCTTTCCCTTGCCTTCCTTGCGTTCCGTTACTCTTTGCTTGCTTTCCGTGCATTGCCTAGCCTTGCGTTGTCATGCCTTAGCCTTGCCTCGCCTGACCGTGCTTTCCCATGCGTTACCCTTTCCTTGCCTTGCCGTGCATTGCCTAGCGTGCGTTGTCGTGCCTTAGCCTTGTTTCCCCCTTGCCGTGCCGTTCCTTCCGTTACACTTGCCTTTCCTTGCTTTCCCTTGCCTTCCTTACCTTCCGTTACTCTTTGCTTGCCTTCCGTGCATTGCCTAGCCTTGCGTTGTCGTGCCTTAGCCTTGCCTCGCCTGACCGTGCTTTCCCATGCGTTACCCTTTCCTTGCCTTGCCGTTCATTGCCTAGCGTTCGGTGTCGTGCCTGAGACTTGTTCCCCCTTGCCGTGCCGTTCCTTCCGTTACCCTTGCCTTTCCTTGCTTTTCCTTGCCTTGCTTACCTTCCGTTACTCTTTGCTTGCCTTCCCTGAATTGCCTAGCCTTGCGTTGTCGTGCCTTTGCCTTATCTCGCCTGACCTTGCCTTCCTTTGCTTTAAGCTTTCCTTGCATTGTCGTGCATTGCCTAGCCTTGCGTTTTCGTGCATTAGCCTTGTCTAGCCTCACCGTGCCTTGCCTTGCGTTACCCTTTGCTTGCCTTGCCGTGCATTGCCTAGCCGTGCGTTGTCGTGCCTTAGCCTTGTTTCCCCTTGCCGTGCAGTTCCTTCCGTTACACTTGCCTTTCTTTGCTTTCCCTTGCCTTCCTTACCTTCCGTTACTCTTTGCTTGCCTTCCGTGCATTGCCTAGCCTTGCGTTGTCGTGCCTTAGCCTTGCCTCGCATGAACGTGCTTTCCCATGCATTACCCTTTACTTGCCTTGCCGTGCATTGCCCAGCCTGCGTTGCCGTGCCTTAGCCTTGTTTCCCCTTGCCGTGCAGTTCCTTCCGTTACCCTTGCCTTTCCTTTGCTTTTCCTTGCCTTGCTTACCTTCCGTTACTCTTTGCTTCCCTTCCCTGCATTGCCTAGCCTTGCGTTGTCGTGCCTTAGCCTTATCTCGCCTGACCGTGCCTTCCTTTGCTTTAAGCTTTCCTTGCATTGTCGTGCATTGCCTAGCCTTGCGTTGTCGTGCATTAGCCTTGCCTAGCCTCACCGTGCCTTGCCTTGCGTTACCCTTTCCTTGCCTTGCCGTGCATTGCCTAGCCGTTGCCGTGCCTTATCCTTGCCTCACCTGACCGTGCCTTCCCCTGCGTTACCCTTTCCTTGCCTTGCCGTGCATTTCCTTCCCGTGCGTTGTCGTGCCTTAGCCTTGTTACCCCTTGCCGTGCCGTTCCTTCCGTTACCCTTGCCTTCCCTTGCTTTCCCTTTCCTTCCTTGCATTCCGTTACTCCTTGCTTGCTTTCCGTGCATTGCCTAGCCTTGCGTTGGCTTTCCTTAGCCTTGCCTCGCCTGACCGTGCTTTCCCATGCGTTACCCTTTCCTTGCCTTGCCGTGCATTGCCTAGCGTGCGTTGTCGTGCCTTAGCCTTGTTTCCCCTTGCCGTGCCGTTCCTTCCGTTACACTTGCCTTCCCTTGCTTTCCCTTTCCTTCCTTGCGTTCCGTTACTCTTTGCTTGCTTTCCGTGCATTGCCTAGCCTTGCGTTGTCATGCCTTAGGCTTGCCTCGCCTGACCGTGCTTTCCCATGCGTTACCCTTTCCTTGCCTTGCCGTGCATTGCCTAGCGTGCGTTGTCGTGCCTTAGCCTTGTTTCCCCTTGCCGTGCCGTTCCTTCCGTTACACTTGACTTTCTTTGCTTTCCCTTGCCTTCCTTACCTTCCGTTACTCTTTGCTTCCCTTCCCTGCATTGCCTAGCCTTGCGTTGTCGTGCCTAAGCCTTATCTCGCCTGACCGTGCCTTCCTTTGCTTTAAGCTTTCCTTGCATTGTCGTGCATTGCCTAGCCTTGCGTTGTCGTGCATTAGCCTTGCCTAGCCTCACCGTGCCTTGCCTTGCGTTACCCTTTCCTTGCCTTGCCGTGCATTGCCTAGCCGTGCGTTGTCGTGCCTTAGCCTTGATTCCCCTTGCCGTGGCGTGCCTTTTGTTACACTTGCCTTGCCTGGCTTTGCCTTGCCTTCCTTTCCTTCCGTTACTCTTTCCTTGCCTTGCCGTGCATTGCCTAGCCTTGCATTGTCGTGCCTTATCCTTGCCTCACCTGACCCTGCCTTCCCCTGCGTTACCCTTTCCTTGCCTTGCCGTGCATTGCCTAGCCCTGGGTTGTCGTGCCTTAGCCTTCTTACCCCTTGCCGTGCCTTTCCTTCCGTTACCCTTGCCTTCCCTTGCTTTCCCTTGCCTTCCTTGCGTTCCGTTACTCTTTGCTTGCTTTCTGAGCATTGCCTAGCCTTGCGTTGTCATGCCTTAGCCTTGCCTCGCCTGACCGTGCTTTCCCATGCGTTACTCTTTCCTTGCCTTGTCGTTCATTGCCTAGCGTTCGGTGTCGTGCCTTAGACTTGTTCCCCCTTGCCGTGCCGTTCCTTCCGTTACCCTTGCCTTTCCTTGCTTTTCCTTGCCTTCCTTACCTTCCGTTACTCTTTGCTTGCCTTCCCTGAATTGCCTAGCCTTGCGTTGTCGTGCCTTTGCCTTATCTCGCCTGACCTTGCCTTCCTTTGCTTTAAGCTTTCCTTGCATTGTCGTGCATTGCCTAGCATTGCGTTTACGTGCATTAGCCTTGCCTAGCCTCACCGTGCCTTGCCTTGCGTTACCCTTTGCTTGCCTTGCCGTGCATTGCCTAGCCGTGCGTTGTCGTGCCTTAGCCTTGTTTCCCCTTGCCGTGCCGTTCCTTCCGTTACACTTGCCTTTCCTTGCTTTCCCTTGCCTTCCTTACCTTCCGTTACTCTTTGCTTGCCTTCCGTGCATTGCCTAGCCTTGCGTTGTCGTGCCTTAGCCTTGCCTCACCTGAACGTGCTTTCCCATGCGTTACCCTTTCCTTGCCTTGCCGTGCATTGCCTAGCCTGCGTTGCCGTGCCTTAGCCTTGTTTCCCCTTGCCGTGCAGTTCCTTCCGTTACCCTTGCCTTTCCTTGCTTTTCCTTGCCTTGCTTACCTTCCGTTACTCTTTGCTTCCCTTCCCTGCATTGCCTAGCCTTGCGTTGTCGTGCCTTAGCCTTATCTCGCCTGACCGTGCCTTCCTTTGCTTTAAGCTTTCCTTGCATTGTCGTGCATTGCCTAGTCTTGCGTTGTCGTGCATTAGCCTTGCCTAGCCTCACCGTGCCTTGCCTTGCGTTACCCTTTCCTTGCATTGCCGTGCATTGCCTAGCCGTGCGTTGTCGTGCCTTAGCCTTGTTTCCCCTTGCCGTGGCGTGCCTTTTGTTACACTTGCCTTGCCTGGCTTTGCCTTGCCTTCCTTTCCTTCCGTTACTCTTTCCTTGCCTTGCCGTGCATTGCCTAGCCTTGCATTGTCGTGCCTTATCCTTGCCTCACCTGACCGTGCCTTCCCCTGCGTTAACCTTTCCTTGCCTTGCTGGGCATTGCCTAGCCCTGCGTTGCCGTGCCTTAGCCTTGTTACCCCTTGCCGTGCCGTTCCTTCCGTTACCCTTGCCTTCCCTTGCTTTCCCTTTCCTTCCTTGCATTCCGTTACTCCTTGCTTGCTTTCCGTGCATTGCCTAGCCTTGCGTTGGCTTTCCTTAGCCTTGCCTCGCCTGACCGTGCTTTCCCATGCGTTACCCTTTCCTTGCCTTGCCGTGCATTGCCTAGCGTGCGTTGTCGTGCCTTAGACTTGTTTCCCCTTGCCGTGCCGTTCCTTCCGTTACCATTGCCTTTCCTTGCTTTCCCTTGCCTTCCTTACCTTCCATTACTCTTTGCTTGCCTTCCCTGCATTGCCTAGCCTTGCGTTGTCGTGCCTTAGCCTTATCTCGCCTGACCGTGCCTTCCTTTGCTTTAAGCTTTCCTTGCATGGTCGTGCATTGCCTAGCCTTGCGTTGTCGTGCATTAGCCTTGCCTAGCCCCACCGTGCCTTGCCTTGCGTTACCCTTTCCTTGCCTTGCCGTGCATTTCCTTCCCGTGTGTTGTCGTGCCTTAGCCTTGTTTCCCCTTGCCGTTGCGTGCCTTTTGTTACACTTGCCTTGCCTGGCTTTGCCTTGCCTTCCTTTCCTTCCGTTACTCTTTGCTTGCCTTGCCGTGCATTGCCTAGCCCTGCGTTGTCGTGCCTTAGCCTTGTTACCCCTTGCCGTGCCGTTCCTTCCGTTACCCTTGCCTTCCCTTGCTTTCCCTTGCCTTCCTTGCCTTCCGTTACTCTTTGCTTGCTTTCCGTGCATTGCCTAGCCTTGCGTTGTCATGCCTTAGCCTTGCCTCGCCTGACCGTGCTTTCCCATGCGTTACCCTTTCCTTGCCTTGCCGTTCATTGCCTAGCATTCGGTGTCGTGCCTGAGACTTGTTCCCCCTTGCCGTGCCGTTCCTTCCGTTACCATTGCCTTTCCTTGCTTTTCCTTGCCTTGCTTACCTTCCGTTACTCTTTGCTTGCCTTCCCTGAATTGCCTAGCCTTGCGTTGTCGTGCCTTTGCCTTATCTCGCCTGACCTTGCCTTCCTTTGCTTTAAGCTTTCCTTGCATTGTCGTGCATTGCCTAGCCTTGCGTTTTCGTGCATTAGCCTTGTCTAGCCTCACCGTGCCTTGCCTTGCGTTACCCTTTGCTTGCCTTGCCGTGCATTGCCTAGCCGTGCGTTGTCGTGCCTTAGCCTTGTTTCCCCTTGCCGTGCAGTTCCTTCCGTTACACTTGCCTTTCTTTGCTTTCCCTTGCCTTCCTTACCTTCCGTTACTCTTTGCTTGCCTTCCGTGCATTGCCTAGCCTTGCGTTGTCGTGCCTTAGCCTTGCCTCGCCTGAACGTGCTTTCCCATGCGTTACCCTTTACTTGCCTTGCCGTGCATTGCCCAGCCTGCGTTGCCGTGCCTTAGCCTTGTTTCCCCTTGCCGTGCAGTTCCTTCCGTTACCATTGCCTTTCCTTGCTTTTCCTTGCCTTGCTTACCTTCCGTTACTCTTTGCTTCCCTTCCCTGCATTGCCTAGCCTTGCGTTGTCGTGCCTTAGCCTTATCTCGCCTGACCGTGCCTTCCTTTGCTTTAAGCTTTCCTTGCATTGTCGTGCATTGCCTAGCCTTGCGTTGTCGTGCATTAGCCTTGCCTAGCCTCACCGTGCCTTGCCTTGCGTTACCCTTTCCTTGCCTTGCCGTGCATTGCCTAGCGTGCGTTGTCGTGCCTTAGCCTTGTTACCCCTTGCCGTGCCGTTCCTTCCGTTACCCTTGCCTTCCCTTGCTTTCCCTTGCCTTCCTTGCGTTCCGTTACTCTTTGCTTGCTTCCGTGCATTGCCTAGCCTTGCGTTGTCATGCCTTAGGCTTGCCTCGCCTGACCGTGCTTTCCCATGCGTTACCCTTTCCTTGCCTTGCCGTTCATTGCCTAGCGTTCGGTGTCGTGCCTTAGACTTGTTCCCCCTTGTCGTGCCGTTCCTTCCGTTACCCTTGCCTTTCCTTGCTTTTCCTTGCCTTCCTTACCTTCCGTTACTCTTTGCTTGCCTTCCCTGAATTTCCTAGTCTTGCGTTGTCGTGCCTTAGCCTTGCCTCGCCTGACCGTGCTTTCCCATGCGTTACCCTTTCCTTGCCTTGCCGTGCATTGCCTAGCGTGCGTTGTCGTGCCTTAGCCTTGTTTCCCCTTGCCGTGCCGTTCCTTCCGTTACACTTGCCTTTCTTTGCTTTCCCTTGCCTTCCTTACCTTCCGTTACTCTTTGCTTGCCTTCCGTGCATTGCCTAGCCTTGCGTTGTCGTGCCTAAGCCTTATCTCGCCTGACCGTGCCTTCCTTTGCTTTAAGCTTTCCTTGCATTGTCGTGCATTGCCTAGCCTTGCGTTGTCGTGCATTAGCCTTGCCTAGCCTCACCGTGCCTTGCCTTGCGTTACCCTTTCCTTGCCTTGCCGTGCATTGCCTAGCCGTGCGTTGTCGTGCCTTAGCCTTGATTCCCCTTGCCGTGGCGTGCCTTTTGTTACACTTGCCTTGCCTGGCTTTGCCTTGCCTTCCTTTCCTTCCGTTACTCTTTCCTTGCCTTGCCGTGCATTGCCTAGCCTTGCATTGTCGTGCCTTATCCTTGCCTCACCTGACCGTGCCTTCCCCTGCGTTACCCTTTCCTTGCATTGCCGTGCATTGCCTAGCCCTGCGTTGTCGTGCCTTAGCCTTGTTTCCCCTTGCCGTGCCGTTCCTTCCGTTACACTTGCCTTTCTTTGCTTTCCCTTGACTTCCTTACCTTGCGTTACTCTTTCCTTGCCTTGCCGTGCATTGCCTAGCCTTGCATTGTCGTGCCTTATCCTTGCCTCACCTGACCGTGCCTTCCCCTGCGTTACCCTTTCCTTGCATTGCCGTGCATTGCCTAGCCCTGCGTTGTCGTGCATTAGCCTTGTTTCCCCTTGCCGTGCAGTTCCTTCCGTTACCCTTGCCTTTCCTTGCTTTTCCTTGCCTTGCTTACCTTCCGTTACTCTTTGCTTCCCTTCCCTGCATTGCCTAGCCTTGCGTTGTCGTGCCTTAGCCTTATCTCGCCTGACCGTGCCTTCCTTTGCTTTAAGCTTTCCTTGCATTGTCGTGCATTGCCTAGCCTTGCGTTGTCGTGCATTAGCCTTGCCTAGCCTCACCGTGCCTTGCCTTGCGTTACCCTTTCCTTGCCTTGCCGTGCATTGCCTAGCCGTGCGTTGTCGTGCCTTAGCCTTGTTTCCCCTTGCCGTGGCGTGCCTTTTGTTACACTTGCCTTTCCTGGCTTTGACTTGCCTTCCTTTCCTTCCGTTACTCTTTCCTTGCCTTGCCGTGCATTGCCTAGCCTTACATTGTCGTGCCTTATCCTTGCCTCACCTGACCGTGCCTTCCCCTGCGTTACCCTTTCCTTGCCTTGCCGGGCATTGCCTAGCCCTGCGTTGCCGTGCCTTAGCCTTGTTACCCCTTGCCGTGCCGTTCCTTCCGTTACCCTTGCCTTCCCTTGCTTTCCCTTGCCTTCCTTGCCTTCCGTTACTCTTTGCTTGCTTTCCGTGCATTGCCTAGCCTTGCGTTGTCGTGCCTTAGCCTTGCCTCGCCTGACCGTGCTTTCCCATGCGTTACCCTTTCCTTGCCTTGCCGTGCATTGCCTAGCCGTGCGTTGTCGTGCCTTAGCCTTGTTTCCCCTTGCCGTGCCGTTCCTTCCGTTACACTTGCCTTTCCTTGCTTTCCCTTGCCTTCCTTACCTTCCGTTACTCTTTGCTTGCCTTCCGTGCATTGCCTAGCCTTGCGTTGTCGTGCCTTAGCCTTGCCTCGCCTGACCGTGCTTTCCCATGCGTTACCCTTTCCTTGCCTTGCCGTTCATTGCCTAGCGTTCGGTGTCGTGCCTTAGACTTGTTTCCCCTTGCCGTGCCGTTCCTTCCGTTACCCTTGCCTTTCCTTGCTTTTCCTTGCCTTCCTTACCTTCCGTTACTCTTTGCTTGCCTTCCCTGAATTTCCTAGTCTTGCGTTGTCGTGCCTTAGCCTTATCTCGCCTGACCGTGCCTTCCTTTGCTTTAAGCTTTCCTTGCATTGTCGTGCATTGCCTAGCCTTGCGTTGTCGTGCATTAGCCTTGCCTAGCCTCACCGTGCCTTGCCTTGCGTTACCCTTTCCTTGCCTTGCCGTGCATTGCCTAGCCGTGCGTTGTCGTGCCTTAGCCTTGTTTCCCCTTGCCGTTCCGTTACACTTGCCTTTTGTTACACTTGCCTTGCCTTTCGTGCTTTAGCCTTGCCTTCCTTCGCCTGACCCTTCCGTTACTCTTTGCTTGCCTTGCCGTGCATTGCCTAGCCTGCGTTGTCGTGCCTTAGCCTTGTTACCCCTTGCCGTGCCGTTCCTTCCGTTACCCTTGCCTTTCCTTGCTTTCCCTTGCCTTCCTTACCTTCCGTTACTCTTTGCTTGCCTTCCGTGCATTGCCTAGCCTTGCGTTGTCTGACCGTGCCTTAGCCTTGCCTGCATTGCCTAGACCGTGCTTTAGCCTCACCGTGCCTTGCCTTGCGTTACCCTTTCCTTGCCTTGCCGTGCATTTCCTAGCCGTGTGTTGTCGTGCCTTAGCCTTGTTACCCCTTGCCGTGCCGTTCCTTCCGTTACACTTGCCTTCCCTTGCTTTCCCTTGCCTTCCTTGCGTTCCGTTACTCTTTGCTTGCCTTCCGTGCATTGCCTAGCCTTGCGTTGTCGTGCCTTAGCCTTGCCTCTCCTTACCGTGCTTTCCCATGCGTTACCCTTTCCTTGCCTTGCCCTTCATTGCCTAGCGTGCGTTGTCGTGCCTTAGCCTTGTTTCCCCTTGCCGTGCCGTTCCTTCCGTTACACTTGCCTTTCCTTGCTTTCCCTTGCCTTCCTTGCGTTCCGTTACTCTTTGCTTGCTTTCCGTGCATTGCCTAGCCTTGCGTTGTCATGCCTTAGGCTTGCCTCGCCTGACCGTGCTTTCCCATGCGTTACCCTTTCCTTGCCTTGCCGTGCATTGCCTAGCGTGCGTTGTCGTGCCTTAGCCTTGTTTCCCCTTGCCGTGCCGTTCCTTCCGTTACACTTGCCTTTCTTTGCTTTCCCTTGCCTTCCTTACCTTCCGTTACTCTTTGCTTCCCTTCCCTGCATTGCCTAGCCTTGCGTTGTCGTGCCTAAGCCTTATCTCGCCTGACCGTGCCTTCCTTTGCTTTAAGCTTTCCTTGCATTGTCGTGCATTGCCTAGCCTTGCGTTGTCGTGCATTAGCCTTGCCTAGCCTCACCGTGCCTTGCCTTGCGTTACCCTTTCCTTGCCTTGCCGTGCATTGCCTAGCCGTGCGTTGTCGTGCCTTAGCCTTGATTCCCCTTGCCGTGGCGTGCCTTTTGTTACACTTGCCTTGCCTGGCTTTGCCTTGCCTTCCTTTCCTTCCGTTACTCTTTCCTTGCCTTGCCGTGCATTGCCTAGCCTTGCATTGTCGTGCCTTATCCTTGCCTCACCTGACCCTGCCTTCCCCTGCGTTACCCTTTCCTTGCCTTGCCGTGCATTGCCTAGCCCTGGGTTGTCGTGCCTTAGCCTTCTTACCCCTTGCCGTGCCTTTCCTTCCGTTACCCTTGCCTTCCCTTGCTTTCCCTTGCCTTCCTTGCGTTCCGTTACTCTTTGCTTGCTTTCTGAGCATTGCCTAGCCTTGCGTTGTCATGCCTTAGCCTTGCCTCGCCTGACCGTGCTTTCCCATGCGTTACTCTTTCCTTGCCTTGTCGTTCATTGCCTAGCGTTCGGTGTCGTGCCTTAGACTTGTTCCCCCTTGCCGTGCCGTTCCTTCCGTTACCCTTGCCTTTCCTTGCTTTTCCTTGCCTTCCTTACCTTCCGTTACTCTTTGCTTGCCTTCCCTGAATTGCCTAGCCTTGCGTTGTCGTGCCTTTGCCTTATCTCGCCTGACCTTGCCTTCCTTTGCTTTAAGCTTTCCTTGCATTGTCGTGCATTGCCTAGCATTGCGTTTCCGTGCATTAGCCTTGCCTAGCCTCACCGTGCCTTGCCTTGCGTTACCCTTTGCTTGCCTTGCCGTGCATTGCCTAGCCGTGCGTTGTCGTGCCTTAGCCTTGTTTCCCCTTGCCGTGCCGTTCCTTCCGTTACACTTGCCTTTCTTTGCTTTCCCTTGCCTTACTTACCTTCCGTTACTCTTTGCTTGCCTTCCGTGCATTGCCTAGCCTTGCGTTGTCGTGCCTTAGCCTAGCCTCCCCTGAACGTGCTTTCCCATGCGTTACCCTTTCCTTGCCTTGCCGTGCATTGCCCAGCCTGCGTTGCCGTGCCTTAGCCTTGTTTCCCCTTGCCGTGCAGTTCCTTCCGTTACCCTTGCCTTTCCTTGCTTTTCCTTGCCTTGCTTACCTTCCGTTACTCTTTGCTTCCCTTCCCTGCATTGCCTAGCCTTGCGTTGTCGTGCCTTAGCCTTATCTCGCCTGACCGTGCCTTCCTTTGCTTTAAGCTTTCCTTGCATTGTCGTGCATTGCCTAGCCTTGCGTTGTCGTGCATTAGCCTTGCCTAGCCTCACCGTGCCTTGCCTTGCGTTACCCTTTCCTTGCCTTGCCGTGCATTGCCTAGCCGTGCGTTGTCGTGCCTTAGCCTTGTTTCCCCTTGCCGTGGCGTGCCTTTTGTTACACTTGCCTTTCCTGGCTTTGACTTGCCTTCCTTTCCTTCCGTTACTCTTTCCTTGCCTTGCCGTGCATTGCCTAGCCTTGCATTGTCGTGCCTTATCCTTGGCTCACCTGACCGTGCTTTCCCCTGCGTTACCCTTTCCTTGCCTTGCCGGGCATTGCCTAGCCCTGCGTTGCCGTGCCTTAGCCTTGTTACCCCTTGCCGTGCCGTTCCTTCCGGTACCCTTGCCTTCCCTTGCTTTCCCTTGCCTTCCTTGCGTTCCGTTACTCTTTGCTTGCTTTCCGTGCATTGCCTAGCCTTGCATTGTCGTGCCTTATCCTTGCCTCACCTGACCGTGCCTTCCCCTGCGTTACCCTTTCCTTGCCTTGCCGGGCATTGCCTAGCCCTGCGTTGCCGTGCCTTAGCCTTGTTACCCCTTGCCGTGCCGTTCCTTCCGTTACCCTTGCCTTCCCTTGCTTTCCCTTTCCTTCCTTGCATTCCGTTACTCCTTGCTTGCTTTCCGTGCATTGCCTAGCCTTGCGTTGGCTTTCCTTAGCCTTGCCTCGCCTGACCGTGCTTTCCCATGCGTTACCCTTTCCTTGCCTTGCCGTGCATTGCCTAGCGTGCGTTGTCGTGCCTTAGACTTGTTTCCCCTTGCCGTGCCGTTCCTTCCGTTACCATTGCCTTTCCTTGCTTTCCCTTGCCTTCCTTACCTTCCATTACTCTTTGCTTGCCTTCCCTGCATTGCCTAGCCTTGCGTTGTCGTGCCTTAGCCTTATCTCGCCTGACCGTGCCTTCCTTTGCTTTAAGCTTTCCTTGCATTGTCGTGCATTGCCTAGCCTTGCGTTGTCGTGCATTAGCCTTGCCTAGCCCCACCGTGCCTTGCCTTGCGTTACCCTTTCCTTGCCTTGCCGTGCATTTCCTTCCCGTGTGTTGTCGTGCCTTAGCCTTGTTTCCCCTTGCCGTTGCGTGCCTTTTGTTACACTTGCCTTGCCTGGCTTTGCCTTGCCTTCCTTTCCTTCCGTTACTCTTTGCTTGCCTTGCCGTGCATTGCCTAGCCCTGCGTTGTCGTGCCTTAGCCTTGTTACCCCTTGCCGTGCCGTTCCTTCCGTTACCCTTGCCTTCCCTTGCTTTCCCTTGCCTTCCTTGCCTTCCGTTACTCTTTGCTTGCTTTCCGTGCATTGCCTAGCCTTGCGTTGTCATGCCTTAGCCTTGCCTCGCCTGACCGTGCTTTCCCATGCGTTACCCTTTCCTTGCCTTGCCGTTCATTGCCTAGCATTCGGTGTCGTGCCTGAGACTTGTTCCCCCTTGCCGTGCCGTTCCTTCCGTTACCCTTGCCTTTCCTTGCTTTTCCTTGCCTTGCTTACCTTCCGTTACTCTTTGCTTGCCTTCCCTGAATTGCCTAGCCTTGCGTTGTCGTGCCTTTGCCTTATCTCGCCTGACCTTGCCTTCCTTTGCTTTAAGCTTTCCTTGCATTGTCGTGCATTGCCTAGCCTTGCGTTTTCGTGCATTAGCCTTGTCTAGCCTCACCGTGCCTTGCCTTGCGTTACCCTTTGCTTGCCTTGCCGTGCATTGCCTAGCCGTGCGTTGTCGTGCCTTAGCCTTGATTCCCCTTGCCGTGGCGTGCCTTTTGTTACACTTGCCTTGCCTGGCTTTGCCTTGCCTTCCTTTCCTTCCGTTACTCTTTCCTTGCCTTGCCGTGCATTGCCTAGCCTTGCATTGTCGTGCCTTATCCTTGCCTCACCTGACCGTGCCTTCCCCTGCGTTACCCTTTCCTTGCATTGCCGTGCATTGCCTAGCCCTGCGTTGTCGTGCCTTAGCCTTGTTTCCCCTTGCCGTGCCGTTCCTTCCGTTACACTTGCCTTTCTTTGCTTTCCCTTGACTTCCGTTCCTTCCGTTACTCTTTCCTTGCCTTTCCGTGCATTGCCTAGCCTTGCATTGTCGTGCCTTATCCTTGCCTCACCTGACCGTGCCTTCCCCTGCGTTACCCTTTCCTTGCCTTGCCGTGCATTGCCTAGCCCTGCGTTGTCGTGCCTTAGCCTTGTTTCCCCTTGCCGTGCCGTTCCTTCCGTTACCCTTGCCTTTCCTTGCTTTCCCTTGCCTTCCTTACCTTCCGTTACTCTTTGCTTCCCTTCCGTGCATTGCCTAGCCTTGCGTTGTCGTGCCTTAGCCTTATCTCGCCTGACCGTGCCTTCCTTTGCTTTAAGCTTTCCTTGCATTGTCGTGCATTGCCTAGCCTTGCGTTGTCGTGCATTAGCCTTGCCTAGCCTCACCGTTCCTTGCCTTGCGTTACCCTTTCCTTGCCTTGCCGTGCATTGCCTAGCCGTGCGTTGTCGTGCCTTAGCCTTGTTTCCCCTTGCCGTGGCGTGCCTTTTGTTACACTTGCCTTGCCTGGCTTTGCCTTGCCTTCCTTTCCTTCCGTTACTCTTTCCTTGCCTTGCCGTGCATTGCCTAGCCTTAAGCCATTGTCGTGCCTTATCCTTGCCTCACCTGACCGTGCCTTCCCCTGCGTTACCCTTTCCTTGCCTTGCCGTGCATTGCCTAGCCCTGCGTTGTCGTGCCTTAGCCTTGTTACCCCTTGCCGTGCCGTTCCTTCCGTTACCCTTGCCTTCCCTTGCTTTCCCTTGCCTTCCTTGCATTCCGTTACTCTTTGCTTGCTTTCCGTGCATTGCCTAGCCTTGCGTTGTCGTGCCTTAGCCTTGCCTCGCCTGACCGTGCTTTCCCATGCGTTACCCTTTCCTTGCCTTGCCGTGCATTGCCTAGCGTGCGTTGTCGTGCCTTAGCCTTGTTTCCCCTTGCCGTGCCGTTCCTTCCGTTACACTTGCCTTTCTTTGCTTTCCCTTGCCTTCCTTACCTTCCGTTACTCTTTGCTTGCCTTCCGTGCATTGCCTAGCCTTGCGTTGTCGTGCCTTAGCCTTGCCTCCCCTGACCGTGCTTTCCCATGCGTTACCCTTTCCTTGCCTTGCCGTGCATTGCCTAGCCTGCGTTGTCGTGCCTTAGCCTTGTTTCCCCTTGCCGTGCAGTTCCTTCCGTTACCCTTGCCTTTCCTTGCTTTTCCTTGCCTTGCTTACCTTCCGTTACTCTTTGCTTCCCTTCCCTGCATTGCCTAGCCTTGCGTTGTCGTGCCTTAGCCTTATCTCGCCTGACCGTGCCTTCCTTTGCTTTAAGCTTTCCTTGCATTGTCGTGCATTGCCTAGCCTTGCGTTGTCGTGCATTAGCCTTGCCTAGCCTCACCGTGCCTTGCCTTGCGTTACCCTTTCCTTGCCTTGCCGTGCATTGCCTAGCCGTGCGTTGTCGTGCCTTAGCCTTGTTTCCCCTTGCCGTGGCGTGCCTTTTGTTACACTTGCCTTTCCTGGCTTTGACTTGCCTTCCTTTCCTTCCGTTACTCTTTCCTTGCCTTGCCGTGCATTGCCTAGCCTTACATTGTCGTGCCTTATCCTTGCCTCACCTGACCGTGCCTTCCCCTGCGTTACCCTTTCCTTGCCTTGCCGGGCATTGCCTAGCCCTGCGTTGCCGTGCCTTAGCCTTGTTACCCCTTGCCGTGCCGTTCCTTCCGTTACCCTTGCCTTCCCTTGCTTTCCCTTGCCTTCCTTGCGTTCCGTTACTCTTTGCTTGCTTTCCGTGCATTGCCTAGCCTTGCGTTGTCATGCCTTAGCCTTGCCTCGCCTGACCGTGCTTTCCCATGCGTTACCCTTTCCTTGCCTTTGCCGTGCATTGCCTAGCCGTGCGTTGTCGTGCCTTAGCCTTGTTTCCCCTTGCCGTGCCGTTCCTTCCGTTACACTTGCCTTTCCTTGCTTTCCCTTGCCTTCCTTACCTTCCGTTACTCTTTCCTTGCCTTCCGTGCATTGCCTAGCCTTGCGTTGTCGTGCCTTAGCCTTGCCTCGCCTGACCGTGCTTTCCCATGCGTTACCCTTTCCTTGCCTTGCCGTTCATTGCCTAGCGTTCGGTGTCGTGCCTTAGACTTGTTTCCCCTTGCCGTGCCGTTCCTTCCGTTACCCTTGCCTTTCCTTGCTTTTCCTTGCCTTGCTTACCTTCCGTTACTCTTTGCTTGCCTTCCCTGAATTGCCTAGCCTTGCGTTGTCGTGCCTTAGCCTTATCTCGCCTGACCTTGCCTTCCTTTGCTTTAAGCTTTCCTTGCATTGTCGTGCATTGCCTAGCCTTGCGTTTTCGTGCATTAGCCTTGCCTAGCCTCACCGTGCCTTGCCTTGCGTTACCCTTTCCTTGCCTTGCCGTGCATTGCCTAGCGTGCGTTGTCGTGCCTTAGCCTTGTTTCCCCTTGCCGTGCCGTTCCTTCCGTTACACTTGACTTTCTTTGCTTTCCCTTGCCTTCCTTACCTTCCGTTACTCTTTGCTTCCCTTCCCTGCATTGCCTAGCCTTGCGTTGTCGTGCCTAAGCCTTATCTCGCCTGACCGTGCCTTCCTTTGCTTTAAGCTTTCCTTGCATTGTCGTGCATTGCCTAGCCTTGCGTTGTCGTGCATTAGCCTTGCCTAGCCTCACCGTGCCTTGCCTTGCGTTACCCTTTCCTTGCCTTGCCGTGCATTGCCTAGCCGTGCGTTGTCGTGCCTTAGCCTTGATTCCCCTTGCCGTGGCGTGCCTTTTGTTACACTTGCCTTGCCTGGCTTTGCCTTGCCTTCCTTTCCTTCCGTTACTCTTTCCTTGCCTTGCCGTGCATTGCCTAGCCTTGCATTGTCGTGCCTTATCCTTGCCTCACCTGACCCTGCCTTCCCCTGCGTTACCCTTTCCTTGCCTTGCCGTGCATTGCCTAGCCCTGGGTTGTCGTGCCTTAGCCTTCTTACCCCTTGCCGTGCCTTTCCTTCCGTTACCCTTGCCTTCCCTTGCTTTCCCTTGCCTTCCTTGCGTTCCGTTACTCTTTGCTTGCTTTCTGAGCATTGCCTAGCCTTGCGTTGTCATGCCTTAGCCTTGCCTCGCCTGACCGTGCTTTCCCATGCGTTACTCTTTCCTTGCCTTGTCGTTCATTGCCTAGCGTTCGGTGTCGTGCCTTAGACTTGTTCCCCCTTGCCGTGCCGTTCCTTCCGTTACCCTTGCCTTTCCTTGCTTTTCCTTGCCTTCCTTACCTTCCGTTACTCTTTGCTTGCCTTCCCTGAATTGCCTAGCCTTGCGTTGTCGTGCCTTTGCCTTATCTCGCCTGACCTTGCCTTCCTTTGCTTTAAGCTTTCCTTGCATTGTCGTGCATTGCCTAGCATTGCGTTTCCGTGCATTAGCCTTGCCTAGCCTCACCGTGCCTTGCCTTGCGTTACCCTTTGCTTGCCTTGCCGTGCATTGCCTAGCCGTGCGTTGTCGTGCCTTAGCCTTGTTTCCCCTTGCCGTGCCGTTCCTTCCGTTACACTTGCCTTTCTTTGCTTTCCCTTGCCTTACTTACCTTCCGTTACTCTTTGCTTGCCTTCCGTGCATTGCCTAGCCTTGCGTTGTCGTGCCTTAGCCTAGCCTCCCCTGAACGTGCTTTCCCATGCGTTACCCTTTCCTTGCCTTGCCGTGCATTGCCCAGCCTGCGTTGCCGTGCCTTAGCCTTGTTTCCCCTTGCCGTGCAGTTCCTTCCGTTACCCTTGCCTTTCCTTGCTTTTCCTTGCCTTGCTTACCTTCCGTTACTCTTTGCTTCCCTTCCCTGCATTGCCTAGCCTTGCGTTGTCGTGCCTTAGCCTTATCTCGCCTGACCGTGCCTTCCTTTGCTTTAAGCTTTCCTTGCATTGTCGTGCATTGCCTAGCCTTGCGTTGTCGTGCATTAGCCTTGCCTAGCCTCACCGTGCCTTGCCTTGCGTTACCCTTTCCTTGCCTTGCCGTGCATTGCCTAGCCGTGCGTTGTCGTGCCTTAGCCTTGTTTCCCCTTGCCGTGGCGTGCCTTTTGTTACACTTGCCTTTCCTGGCTTTGACTTGCCTTCCTTTCCTTCCGTTACTCTTTCCTTGCCTTGCCGTGCATTGCCTAGCCTTGCATTGTCGTGCCTTATCCTTGGCTCACCTGACCGTGCTTTCCCCTGCGTTACCCTTTCTTTGCCTTGCCGGGCATTGCCTAGCCCTGCGTTGCCGTGCCTTAGCCTTGTTACCCCTTGCCGTGCCGTTCCTTCCGGTACCCTTGCCTTCCCTTGCTTTCCCTTGCCTTCCTTGCGTTCCGTTACTCTTTGCTTGCTTTCCGTGCATTGCCTAGCCTTGCATTGTCGTGCCTTATCCTTGCCTCACCTGACCGTGCCTTCCCCTGCGTTACCCTTTCCTTGCCTTGCCTGGGCATTGCCTAGCCCTGCGTTGCCGTGCCTTAGCCTTGTTACCCCTTGCCGTGCCGTTCCTTCCGTTACCCTTGCCTTCCCTTGCTTTCCCTTTCCTTCCTTGCATTCCGTTACTCCTTGCTTGCTTTCCGTGCATTGCCTAGCCTTGCGTTGGCTTTCCTTAGCCTTGCCTCGCCTGACCGTGCTTTCCCATGCGTTACCCTTTCCTTGCCTTGCCGTGCATTGCCTAGCGTGCGTTGTCGTGCCTTAGACTTGTTTCCCCTTGCCGTGCCGTTCCTTCCGTTACCATTGCCTTTCCTTGCTTTCCCTTGCCTTCCTTACCTTCCATTACTCTTTGCTTGCCTTCCCTGCATTGCCTAGCCTTGCGTTGTCGTGTCTTAGCCTTATCTCGCCTGACCGTGCCTTCCTTTGCTTTAAGCTTTCCTTGCATTGTCGTGCATTGCCTAGCCTTGCGTTGTCGTGCATTAGCCTTGCCTAGCCCCACCGTGCCTTGCCTTCCGTTACCCTTTCCTTGCCTTGCCGTGCATTTCCTTCCCGTGTGTTGTCGTGCCTTAGCCTTGTTTCCCCTTGCCGTTGCGTGCCTTTTGTTACACTTGCCTTGCCTGGCTTTGCCTTGCCTTCCTTTCCTTCCGTTACTCTTAGCTTGCCTTGCCGTGCATTGCCTAGCCCTGCGTTGTCGTGCCTTAGCCTTGTTACCCCTTGCCGTGCCGTTCCTTCCGTTACCCTTGCCTTCCCTTGCTTTCCCTTGCCTTCCTTGCCTTCCGTTACTCTTTGCTTGCTTTCCGTGCATTGCCTAGCCTTCCGTTGTCATGCCTTAGCCTTGCCTCGCCTGACCGTGCTTTCCCATGCGTTACCCTTTCCTTGCCTTGCCGTTCATTGCCTAGCATTCGGTGTCGTGCCTGAGACTTGTTCCCCCTTGCCGTGCCGTTCCTTCCGTTACCCTTGCCTTTCCTTGCTTTTCCTTGCCTTGCTTACCTTC